>NW_017298310.1:514907-553997 GCF_001594075.2 Trachymyrmex cornetzi
TAAAATTTACTCATTTTGATAAAAACTAATAAAAATTTTAATGTATATGGACGCCATATTGGGTCCGCCATTTTGAATTTCATACTTTTGACGTAAGATTCAGTTTCAGCAACCCCAAAAGCCCTCAAACACATTTTAGTTTTTAAAATTTTCAACTTATTTCACCTAATATGTTAAATCTATCCTTTACCTTTAAGGGGTAGTTTTCACCCTTCAGAGTGGACCATTGCAGATAAAGAAAAAAAATACGTGTCAAATATTTTTCAAAGTTCTACAAATATGCAAAGTTTCATTAAAATCGGTGAGTGACACCTCTAGGTTTACTTGGTAGAATTTTTCATCGAGAGATTTGGAAAAAATATGTATAAATTATATTTCAAAACCAATTAAAAAACAAAATTAATTCCAATTTTCGTTGCTTTTACCAATAAATATAAACAAGTTACTGTCGAATACAATCCAAGATTAAATCACGTATAGAATAAATAACCATTGTGTATGTGGCAGTACCTTGGCTTGTTATGCTGTTCACGTTGTGTAATTCTAAAGATAATCCTCACAATTAATTCATGGAAGACCAAAGCCAACAGAGATGAAAGCTTTGGCATTGTGTAATGATGTCGCGGTAATAATGACCATAGTATGCTTGAGCACTACCCGATGAGTATAATTTGTATAAGTGTGTGTATATAGGATAAAGTGTTACCGAAATCGCACCGGCTCTTAAATCTGAATCACACTATCTCGCTTAAAAATTCAATTATTGTATTTATATACTTTTTCACGAATCTTTTGGAGACACACTGGTAATGTCTTGGCGCTAAGCTATGGCGCGATTTAAGAACTACATGGTACTGTAACGCTACTCGTGACATGAAGTGCAACAGGAGTGTTGTTATTTACACATACATAAATAAAAGAATGATAGCGTTGCTATTTTTCAACGTATTTCATAGGAGAATTACAGAGAGAAGATATAAGTTAAATAGCTTAAATCTTAACTATTTGTCGTGATTAGAATATTATTAAAATTAAATTAATAGGATTAAAATTTGCTTTACATTTTTTTTAAAGATAAAATAAATAAGAGTTTGAAAAATGCTCTAGTTTCCTAAATCGCATCATAATGCAATTTCCTAAATCCACAATCTACCACAATCTAACTTCTTAAACTTCACGCGTTACTTAATATTTTTCCATTTCTTGTATTTCTATTCCATTCATTATTATGTAAATATTGGAAATCTACGCAGTGTTTATTTTGTTTCACGTAGAAACTTTTTAAATTACTTCTTGAAATTATGATGTGTTTCAAAAATTATAAAAAATATATTCTTAGGCTTTTAGCAGCATAATAAAATACAATTTTTTTCCTTTTCTTATATAACTTTTAAATTTCTTGCGTTATCATAATGTTTTAAATGAGGAATATTGATATGGTGCGATTTAGGCAACGAATTTCTTCGTTGCTGAAACTGCACTATACTGAAAAAATCCTCATTTTAAACATTATAATAGCGCAAAAAAATTATGAAAAAATTACATAAGAAAAGAAAGAGAGTGCAGTTTATTGTGCTGTAAAAATTGAAAAATATTTATAATTTCTGAGTTATGAGCCTTTAAGTAAAAAGTGATGCGATTTCGACAATCTTATACGCTACATAAATTGTAAATTTATAATAAGCACATAATACGGAGGTATACCCACACCGTGATAAATATATCTATGTATAAGTTCATCTGCGTACGCGTTACATCAATTATATATATGCTCTATTCAACGGTGACATTCCTACTTGAAAAACATCAGTGTTTATAAAAATTAATACATTTCATTTTTTACTGTTAATGAAAAACACACTTTCCGTATTTATTACTAAAAATGCTAATTTTATGATATTTTTTCATAACTTTTCGCTGTTTAATGGTTGACCGCAATGATAAGAGTTTTATTCACATATTAACCTATATATCCTCGTTTTTCTCATTTCGTTATAGAGAAAACATCATTAATAACTAAGCAAATAAACATGCGAGAACGTGTGTGCACGTCAACTTGGGCGCACAAATGATATTTACGGCCTCTGACGAGAACCGCGACGAAAAAGAATATTGCGCCTCCTAAGTAGAGAAAACAGCGTACGCGTAGGCACGTCAATGAATTTGCGTGTTCCCCATATAATTGCGTACGCGGTGTTGCATTTTAGCACACACGGGCATGCTGCACCTGCATACGTACGTTCGTACGTACGTACCCACGATACAAGAGAGACGTGACTGCGCGATCGCTCGATGCGCTTTGCGCGGTGTTTCGTTTCTTCGCCAGGTTCACGGGCCAGGTACACGAACTAATTGCGACCCAGGTCGTCGCACTCTCCCGTGGCGAGCGTTAATGACGGCGCGTTGAATGTCGCCCTTCCTCCTCGATATATACGTCACAAACACAGTCGACAGCCACGCCGGAGAAATGGCTTTCCGATTCAATATGAGCGCGTAACAAGCGAAACGACGTTTCTTTTAACTGGCCAAGGAAATAATCGTATCGATCGACAGTTTGAAAACGACATGAAAATGAAGCACGGATTAAAATTGTTAAGTTTGCAACGATAAAAACGATATTCTTGAGAGAGAGATATATAAATTTCTATCAGTTATAAAGTCAAACTGATTAAATTTACATTTTCTATTAGAATACCTATATCTATATAGATCGGTGTACTTTTTTAATCCTTCCTCAGTGATGGAATACTATTGAATTTCCTATAATTAAAAAATTTTTAACTTTAAAAATTAACAGTATACCATATCAAGGCTTATAACACACGAGCGTTTGAATATTGTTTAAAAATTAAAAATTTATTTATTTAGCAATAATTTTATCTATTATATGAACCATTAACGTCATTGATGTAGATGAGTTCATGTGTCTCATGTATAAGAAACAATTCTGTTCAAACATGAATGAAGGGAGTACACTCCAGAGTTCTGCGTACCTACACGTTGTCCTATCACTTGTGTCGATACCCCGAGGAATCCTCGAAATTAGCTCGCGTAATGAAAGTCGATTTTAACGGTTTCCGTTAATTTTCAGGTCATCAAAACGTTTCGTGAACATGCACCTGCATCGTTTCACGAGAAACTATTCTCCTTCTATTTTTCACTGAGATTCATTATCGATCTACTGTTTCATTTTGTCCGTCGATTTGGTACAGATTCTGTCTAAGCTGTTTATTACATCGCATTTTCATTGTATAAACGTGCTAAGCTGATCAAATATACGCGATATTTTCCAAGTACTAAATTTATATCTTCAAAAATTTTAAAAATATTATTAGTAAAAAAGACAGCTTTTATCAAAATATTCTTTTCAATATTCTTGTCAACGCAAAAGTATATATACAATTATACATATATACATATATGCATTATACAAGATGTTTACGACTATTAGCTTTTACTTTTATTACTTTGTGTTGTACCATACCTAAACGCATAAATAAACGGTATAATTTACTAGTTTTAAATGATTATAATTCAAAAACTGTTACAGCCTCGATATTTTGGTACTAGAATTTTAGTCTCAAAATAGGGAATCTGCATAATCTGCATTAGCAGGTGGTGCGTTAGGTACGAAACACCCTGTATATATTGTATAAAGATATATAACTTTTCGATATTGATATTTAAATAATATCAATTACAAATTTAAAATACTAATATATGTGATAGAGAAATCAAGAAACCTAATTACATCAAGAAATCAAAACGAGTTTATTATAATTATATCAAAAACAAAAATGAGAAAAAAATTAAAACTTATAGTTTTCTTTAACGAATAAATAATTTTAAAGAACGTTTCAACTTAACTTATTGTTAGTCTTCTCAGCTAATAAAAAGAAAATTTAATAAAGAAAAAATTAAGAAGATGAGAATACATAAAAACCGTAATAAAAAAATGTTGGAAGATATAGAAATAACTGTAAACCACATTAAAAATTGGAATATTAAGTTTAATATTATTTGTTATACATATATATAGAACAAATAATATTACAAGTAACACTTAAGTTAACATTCTTCATTGTATGTCTTTAATGTCCATGTCAAGGCCAAATCATTTCTTCGTTTGTAAGCGAGAAGAAATAGAGTTAAAAAGTAAAAAATTCATGTAAGAAGTCATCAAAATTGTACATATTGTCCAGAACTTTAAAATCAATGTTGAAATTAAATCGAAACTATAAAGAACGAAAGAATGTACATACCCAATAGTAAAATAAAATTTCATGTCGGTATGAACATATAAATGAGTGTAATTTTATTTTCTCATCTTGTTAAAACCAAAACATTATGTATTCATTTGCGATTACTTGTAATTTTTCTCTATTAAATGTACGATTATCATTCTTATATCTGCCATTTATCATACATAAAGATTTTATATGTATTCGATAAATTCTATAAATATATATACATATATTATATATATATATATATATACATACATACATACATACTTATAATCCAATATACTATAATTTGATGTTGTTTCATGAGATAATAAAACTTTTCCAAATTGAAAAGTAGCATATCTTAAAACTCGATATCCAGCACAGAGAATTACCATATCGTTCCTTGAAGCATTCCGTTTCTGCCGAGAATTGCTCATCGATTCAGCGAAAAATCGTTTCTCCTCATGACGCGTGACGCGAGCGTAATCGATATCTAATCTCGTCATTCTCGTTACCAACCGTGTGAGATGGAATTCCCAATTCCGATCATCCTGAAATCGATCATCGACAAACGAATATAGCGTAAAGATCTGTAGAGACATATGACATATATAAGACATATTTCGCCAAAAAAAATTTGAAATTTTTATATACATTATGCAATTTATGACATTTCGCTGTAATGACTTTAATTGAAATTAAAGATGACGGGGACAAAAATTATTTTCATGTCAAATTTATTGTTCCCACGTTTATTTAAAAATATTAATTCCTTTGCTCTTTTAAATTAAATATTCTGAAAGTAATTATTAGAGAATCTTCTTAAAATACTAAATTTTTTTATTATCACTTTGATTACTTATTACTTTATAAATATTGCAATATAATTTCATTACATTATAAATTCTCGTAAATACATTCCTTAAAGTCTTTGAACTTTTCTTTTTATAAAATTTTATAATCGTAACAAAATTCGTAAAGAATCTTATTTGTTGGTTCATAAAAATTTTTGAACATGTGAGAAGTATAGTAATTTTTCAATGTACCAATGAAATTCCTTATAATTAGATAAGGAGACATCCAAATGAGGTGCTTCGAACGAATAACACAAGCGAATGAGCATCAATCCCATTAGAAGAAGCTCGTAGGGAATACGTCTCTCGCTGCCAATCGATACCTCATCGATGTTTAAACAAGTAATTGGTTTTCTGGCACGCTTGCATGCCACTATCAAACGGATAGTTTTCTGAATACTGAGTACGAGAGGATTACCAGAATACCGAGCATAAATGCGCTATGTTATTTATAGTTGTATCATAAAAAAAGAATAGTATTATTAATGTTATAAAATAAAAAAACAAGAAAATATTTTATAAGAGAACATGTTTATTATATGTATGCATATAACATTCAAGACAAAATTACTTTAGAATAAACTAAAGCAAATAAGGAGCGCATAGCAAAATAAAATTAAATTCATGAAACTTTCCATCATCAAAATGTTTATACATAGATTGTTCCATTTTTCGCACTTTTCCTCTCATACACTAAGAGAAAAAAATGGTTACAAGTATTATAATTTACCTATAATTTTGTAGTCATTTTTTGGATCAACTATAAATGTATAATTGTTTTTTTTTTAACCATGTACATTAAAGCTGCTGCAACATTGAAATATAATCATTACAATTATGATATGCATTAAGTTTTTCCTTATCAAATTAATTTTTCCTTACCATATTTCTTAGTCAGTATTACCATGTGAATAGTTAGCGAATGTTAAGAAAATAATTATGTTCATTACAATGACGATTGCATTTATTACGTAAAAATGGTTGTTTCTATTTTTCATTCGTATCTTAACATTTCATTATATTAGTTCAGATTATCATAATTTATAGTGCAATTTTTCCATATTTGAAAGAACTATATATAGTTGTAAGATTATTATTACAGGAAAATCACCGATACCGACATATCACTTTGTTTTTAGACAATATTTCTTAAACAAAAGGTAAAAATAAAACTTTAAAAACATAAATACAAATTAAAAAGTGTTTTCCATCAGATAGTGTTAGCAGTTTTTATAATACTGTTTGCAATTTTGCAATGATTAATTTTTTCGTAAGATAAGCAAAAATGAGAGTCTGACAAAATGGGCTCCAAAACTGACACAGTAGGCAGTAATGTTACGTATTCCTATTCTTTTTCTTTTACAGGAATTATCTGTATAAAGTACTTACAAGTGAATGTATATAAAATATTCCAGAATCTTTTCACTTCGTTATAAAACATTTTTATTGAATTATATATTTATTTTATGCTGTTCTGCAAGATGCAAATATAGTTTTTCAAGAGTTTCTCCATATATCCACGATTGTCTTCAGTTCTAATACAGCTATTTGACACTATAAAGCAACATTATAAAGATTAAGTTAACTCAAGATCTGTTTTACAGACAGGTGTGGCGGTTTAAGCTGCACCTCAATTTTAAATTTAAAATCGTATTATGAAAAAAACTTGGAGAAAAAATAATATAAATAAAACTGGTTTACAAGCATTTAAAATGATGTAATATTATCAATAATATATAGTCACTGTTACTTAAACTACGCATTTGCAAAAGAATATCGTAAGAATTTTATTTCCGCATTTTCGTAGAATTCGATTTTAGCTAATTTGGTATAGAAACAAGCCACAAATACACGAATTATAAGTTTGTACTTTTCTAATTAGCTAAACAGATCATGATTTTATTAATATTAATAAAGTGCAATAGTCAGTTTCTGAGAATAAAGAGGTGTCACTTTAGAAGATCTATGTCAGTATCAACGACTTTCCTTTACTAATATTATAACAGTAATAACTATAAAAATGGACTTCCTAACCATAATTTTTTAACCATGCAATTATAATCACAAATACCAAATACTTTTCTTTCTATGTAGTTCTATTATTTTTAGAACTACATTAAAAAACCAAAATTTTATTTATTTTTTAATGTAAGAGAGTCGATGTTTACTGTTGATTAAAATCAAATCTATGAGTTATTTTACTATCAGAGAAATCACGAATAATTTCCAAGAGAACAGTTCTTTCCATCGACATATTTTTCCGTACAAATATTTGGCATTACAGCCGGCAGAGCGTATTGTACAGAAATCGGAAAGCCGGCGTTTGTGTTTTTTCGTTTTTTCTATTTAAGGTACGCTGGTTCGTATAATATATTGGAAGGTGAAATAATCGACGATGCGCTATCTATGCCTTAGAATTTCCTAGCATATACCAGGTGCCAAATTATCGCCGACATAGAAAGCCTGTGGGACTGGAAATAGAGTACCGCGGATCCCGATGGTATCGGTCCATTACCGCCTCAGGATGATGAAAGGCGCCTGGCACAACTATTATCCCGACTAGCAACTGGACGTACGCGGTCCAGCAGTCTTCAATTTCTCAAACGTCTTACCCATATCGATTGGCTGGGGAGAGAAATTCGTAAAAGCAAAGCAACTGGTACCGGCACTACTACCGTCATCAACGTCGTGCCTCTGTAATTTGTCGTTTCGATAGACTACCCGTCTTAATCGCATTAGCGGACTTATGCTCCAAGCGATAGACGTTTATCAATCATTAATTCCTTCTAAATAAACAGATAATTTTGTTTCTAAGTTAAAAATGGACTTTCGATAGTATTGATGCAACGTAAAGTTATCGAGTGATATAAAATTATCTACGTCTACAGCGTGAAAGAATCGCGATACTCCCCGATGTGCTCACGAGCGTATACATATAACGGAATCGGCGAAGGACAGAAAATCGTAAAACGCGAAACTAACATCGCCATCAGGCAAAGTACTTTTTTACGCTCGTCGCAGCGCACATCCACATTTTACATATCAATATCCAGACGAGTCCAACATGCGAGGAGATCGAAATACCCCGAACACGACGTCGCTGAAGAATTTACGAGGAATGGATGGTATTTGACATGTCGAGAGCGCGGTCCAATGACGTCGTGACGTCGTCACCTTGCCCGATCACTCGACGTGCATATACAGGGTGTCTCACCTAAGACCGGCCACCCGAATAACACCCACACACAGTTTTGAAGATTATAGGAAAAAATGCTTGAAATAAAATTGTTCGGTATCGAGAGAAGCATCATGTGATGATGAACATTTTTTCCCAAATAGAGGCGCTTAGGAGATTTGAAGATTACCTTCGTTTTTTTTGGAAATGGAATTATGTGAATTTTTTACATTATATGATTTCTTTAACTATTCTGCATATAAAAGTATTAAGGTAATATGGTATCAAAAAACCAATAGTTTATGAGATATTTTATGCTTTATTCTGGCACAGTTGGTGGAAAAAAAACACATAGTTGCTTATTTAAAAAATTATCCATTTTGCGTACATATTTTTTTAAAGCAACTATGTGCTTTCTTCACACCAACTATAATTCATCTCATTATTCTGTTCATAAAAGTATTAAGGTACGATTATAAAAAATTAATAGTTTACGAATTTTATTTAACATTTTATATCAATATATGTGCCGGGATAAAATATAAAATATCTCATAAACTATTGGTTTTTTGATATCATTACCTTAATACTTTTATATGTAGAATGTTAGAAGAATTATAGTATGTAAAAAAATTCACATAATTCCATTAAAAAAAACGAAGGTGACCTTTAAATCTCCTAAGCGCTTCCACTTGGAAAAAAATGTTCATCATCATATGATGTCCCTCTCGATACCAAACAACTTTATTTCAAGCATTTCTTCCTATCTCCAAAACTGTATAGGTGTTATTGGGGTGACCGGTCTTATGTGAGACACCCCGTATATATATATATATATGCCGTAATCGTCAAAATTCCCGATCGTTCTGGCCGGCAATGACAACACGCGCATCAACTACCAATCGATCGATTGGCGGGGAGAATGGAGAATCCGTAAAACCTCAGAGCGGTCGTTACCGAGATAAGCGCGAGCGCTTCCACTCTTCGCTTCCACGTCCTCGCGCGCGTGGTCACACCGGGTCGGTCATAATCCTTTTAGGCTGGCCACAGCCCTTAAGTTCTTAAAACATTTTCTGTACAGCATGGGGCTTAACGGCTTAACTGCTCTGAGGGGCAATCTGTAAAGTGCCTTGCAAGAGCCGGAACGAAGCACCTCTTTTAACCCATTAACGAAGCAGCTCGATGCCACGATCGAACAAAGACTGATCAAAATGGGCCGGTCACTGCCTCGAGGACGACTACAATAATGAGCACATCTTTCATCGCAAATGTGCACGAGATTTGTCCGATAACTTCGATTTGTGTCTAAACGCGTTCCATTCCGAACATCTCGGAGTATTCAGACTTGAAGCAAAAAGAAGTTAGAGGCAATAAGTCGATATGTATGTACGTTGATGTTCACAATATCGATAAAGATAAAATATTACAATGCTGTAAGAAACATAAACTATATTTAGTTTTTTTATATCATAAAGGATAATGAATCGTAGAAATTTTTTCTAGTTTATTGAAAATTTAACAAGCGTAGAGGAAGGTCACCGATACCGACATACCACTTTGTTTTTAGACAATATTTCTTAAACAAAAGGTAAAAATGCAACTTCAAAAACATAAATACAAAGTAAAAAATATCTTCTATCAGATAGTATAAGCAATTATTATAATACTGTTTGCAATTTTGCAATAATTAAGTTTTTCGTAAGTTATGCAAAAATGAGCGTCTGACAAAATGGGCTCCAAAACTGACATAGTAGGCAATAATACCAACATTCCTATTTTATAAATAAAGATATATCCTATTCTCTATAAAAAAACTAATTTATGAAACTATAAACATTTAAAATGACATAATATTATCAATAATACAGTCACTATTATTTTAATTACGCAATTTGCAAAAGAACTCCGTAAGAATTTTCTTCTCGAATTCATAGAATTGGTTTTGAGCTGATTTGGTATAGAAATAAGCCACAAATATATGAATTATGAGTTTGTGCTTTTTTAATTAGCTAAACAGATCATGATTTCATTAGTATTAATAAAGTGCAATAGTTTCTGAGAAATAAGGGGGTGTCACTTTAGGAGACCTATGTCAGTATCGGCGACTTTCCTCTAATAATGTCTATAAGTTATATCCTATATACAAGTTATGTCCTATATATATATATTTATATACAAGTTATGTTCTATATATATATGTTATATTCTATATACAAGTTATGTATATAGAACAAATATACTATATATATTCTTGTATATAAATATATATATATAACTTGTATATACGACAAATGCTTTAAATTTGTCATATATACAAGTTTTAATTTTATTTATGTAACCATTTTATCTTTAGACTTACAATTTTTTATTTTATTTATACAGGGTGGGGAAAAAGTATGGAAGCAAACAATTATTTCCGAAACTATTCATTTTTCGACAAAATGTCTTAGACATAATTTTTAAATTATGTCTAAGACATTTTGTCGAAAAATGAATAGTTTCGGAAATAATTGTTTGCTTCCATACTTTTTCCCCACCCTGTATAACTGAAACATCATTTTTGTGAAATTTTGATCATGAATTGAGGAAATTATTTTAACTTATGACTTACATTCAATTTAACATATTATTTTATACTATTTCTTCTAAATCATGTTTCTAGATAATATTCATAATTGGATCATCTGTCAGTTTGAGAATGCAATTACGAACCTTTGCAATTGCGTTTTTAATCATTTTATAAAATAGCCGCTGTTGATCACATACGCTGTAATGTATCTACACATTTAAGTTCTTATCCGAATTTTTCGGTATCTAATTTCTCACGTTGATATACTTAACAACGCTCAATACCATTCATAATGGAAATTTTACATATACTGCGATGAATTTTTATATTATTATAATTACCGTCTAAATTATTTGATGTGTTTTTCATGTTAGTGTCTTTCAAATAAGTCGTTGTTTTTTTTTAAATTGTATAGTTTCAACATTGAGAATGACTCAATTAGGATCGAAACGTATGTTATAATAAACTTTTGTTTCATAATAATACAGCATTAAGATCTTGCTTGGCTTGTAACCCTATACTTATTATTAATTTTATAAATTATTTGAGCCTTTTTCTTATATTATTATTTACAATTCTGTCAAAAAAATATGTACTTGGTATCGAAAATAACTATAAATTACAGTTAAATTACAATGATTACAATAATTTTTTCTCGATCTTAATGTATAATGAGACATTTTTGTTGAGGATTCTACAGAACATTTGCTATATGCTTTTCTTCTTTTCATCATCAATATTAAAATTACAAGAAAACTAAAACTAAAACATTTATGCTTACACGGAAAGGACAATTTTGCTGAAGTATCTAAAAGTATCAAAAACTTTAGATAGATACATATCTGACAATAATTGCGTTAAACTATCGAAATAATTAGGTGTGTAAGATCAACTCAAACATAATAAATAATACTACAAAAATTTTGACGTTCTGTTAACCAACTTGAACATCCTATATTGATAGTTCAACAAAGTGATTTTATACATACATTATTGACAAATGAGCTTATAAGAAAACATAATAACGTTATTGTTCAGACTTTTCCGCTTCGATTATTCTTATAGCAAGATCATTTAGTACGATAGCTAACGACTGAAGTAATTATCCGCGAAATATATTCAAGTACGTAATGATTTAATCAAAAGGTCCGGATCGGGCAAGGGATGCAGCCGCGGTACATTTGGGATCAAATGCACACGGGAAAACGGCCAGCTCGATAATCCGGCGAGACTCTCGGAAATTCTCGTAACGTTACCGAACTCTCATACCGACCACTCGTACAACGATCCATACAACGTATACTTGTAAGTAATCCTGGTGCATACCAGTAATCTCGCTCAGATTTCCCAAGAGCGAATCGACTTTGCTGTCTTTTAAGAACAAGTTAGCGTGAATTTTTATTGTATTTTGACCAACAACATTACACGAGGTAATTGTCATTTCGGCAATGATCTGAAAGTCACTTATACGAGATGGTTTTTTTCAGCTAGAGATAAAAGGACAAGCTAACAATGGAAAAAGATATCTCTTACATTTCTATATTAGAAATGTAATTTATAGGAGGATCAATAAGGTTATTTCTGATCCGTCCCAATTTCCATTAAACGTCTTTTTTTTGCATTACATAATCATTAGGAATGTCAGAAATAATCATTAGGTGAGAAAAATGTCGATTCATAAAGCCGTAATTAATTATTAGTCTATCTGTGTACAATCATCAGTAAAATTTAAAAGTTACGATCGTACACAGAAAAAAAACTATTCTTAAATCAACCATATTATATTCATATATATAAGCAAAAATATTATAATCTTGCTTCAAAGATATCAATCTTGAATTGATTAAATTTGTTTTGATGCAAGTATTACTTTGCGCTTAATTCAAGACTTGCTCAATTATAAATCTTATATCAAGACAAATTTTTAAAGCAAGATTACAATATTTTTGCTTATGCATATATGAATATACAGAGTGTTAGTTAAGTATGTTCCCAAACTCAACAGAGCGATTCTTTGGTATATTTCAAGTAAAAAAGTCCATGTAAACATGTGTCCTAAACGACTTAGTTTCTGAAATACAGGATAGGTCGAGCAGGAATTCAACCTTGGCCTCCTAGATCACCAGACTTAAATCCTTTGGATTATTTTCTTTGGGGGCATCTAAAATCATTGGTTTATACCACCCCAATTGAGAATGAGAATGATTTGAGGAATCGAATAGTTGCTTCATGCGAGGCAATACGTAACACACCTGGTATCTTTGAACGTGTACGTCAATCTTTGAGAAGAAGGCTCGATGGATGTATCATGGCGCAAGGCGGACATTTTCAATTCGACTAATTGTTTTATTTCGCCAGTAGAACTGAAGTCTGTTTTTGTTTTTCTGTTTTTGGCTAGTTTTGGACTAGTTCAAGTTGTATTTCTTTCAAATAAACAGATTATTACTACACGTTTACATTTTTTTATTTCGGAAACTAAGCCGTTTAGGACACATATTTATATGGACTTTTTTACTTGAAATAAACCAAAGAATCGCTCTGTTGAGTTTGGGAACATATTTAACTAACACCCTGTATATATTATGGTTGATTTAAGAATAGTCTTTTTTTCTGTGTAGTATTTAACATGTTTTAAAAACTCAAAAATAAGACATCTAATTAAAAAATAAAATGAAAAGTAAAAAAATTAAAAAGATATTGAAATTTTTACAATGATTACAACTTAGACGCGATGTAGAGGCTTAAATTTGTAAACAATTAGTATAGTAATCGCCGCTTGTTATGGATACTTATACTATGTCAAGAATAATCAAAAATTAATTTTTTCACTATATAAACTGTATTTATTTTCACCTTCTGATTGTAGTCTAAAATGACATTAATGTGATGGCAGAGCAGTATAATAAACGAAAATAATAGTTCACTTATTAATCATTGAAGAATTAGGTGCCGTGTGGTAGATGCATCTTGACAGTGGTATATCTACACAGTGATATATTTAGACTTTTAGACTAATAATTAATTATGGCTTTATATCGGAATTCTTTTGTCAGTTATAGTTATGTTTAACGTTCCTAATAATCAGACAATATACAATAAAAAAATTGTTTAATTGTTAAAATCAGGAGGAAGCACAAAAACGACCTTATTAATTCTCCTTCTCACGTTTATTATTTATAAATTTAATATATATCTTATTGACGTCTCAAAAGTATTATTTATTAATTTAATACATATTTCTTATTGTCAAAATTTTTGAAATTAATTTTTGGACATCATGTGCTATTGGTGACACACACAACGTATTTTAGTCTCTCACAAAATATAACTAGATGAATAAATAAATTTCATATGAATAGAATGGATTTTTTATCGATGCAAACTTTAATTTGTCAGTAATATTCTATAAGAATACATAATTTAATTTTTCCATCGAACACGAAAATATCTGATGTGTCATAATTTATCACGTCTCATTTATTATTAAGTATAGACTTGTGTTACATTATCTTATTTTCGATCATTTCTACATTAAATGTTACAATTAAAAGTGATCAATACATAGAACAAATAATTTTATTGAAGTATCTGAAAACTTAGCTACACTCAAAAAAATAACCTTGCAATTATATGACGAAAATAATATCTAAATACGAAAAATTAGCTAAAATAGATAAACTATCAATCACTGCGATGTTATATAATGTTTTGCATCTAATCAATATAAATAACAGAGATAGAATTTATTTGCACTATTTGTCAAATTTAGCAAGAAAGTCTCTCTATGACATCCAAGCAAATAATAAAATATAAAAGTAACTATATGATTTATATTTAGCAATGATTCCATATTTGGTTATGAGATCTACATTTTCTTGTATATACAGGTTGTTTGATAATTAATGAAAAATCTTTTGCATAGGGGCAAAATGGACTAAACTGAAAAGAAAAGTCCTTTGCCATTTTACAATTTTCGTAATAATTAACAAGATATTAATTACTAAAAATTGTCGAAAATTAGTTTTCAATAATTTTTTACTCAAATACTACCAGCTTTACAGAAAACCTGCAAGAGACAAAAATTATTTACTATGTTCTCATAGAGCTCTAAGAATTTTTTCAGAATTTTTTATCAACTTTTTAGAATTGCATTTTCTTATTTTTACCAACATGAGAAAATACGGTATTAAAAAATTCTAAAAAAATTCTCAAAACTTTATGAGAAGAAAATAAACAATTTTTGTCTCTTACAGTTTTTCTGTAAAGTTGATAGTTTTTGAGTAAAAAATTATTGAAAATCAATTTTCGGCAATTTTTAGCATTTAATATCTTGTTAACTATTGCAAAAATTGCAAAATTGTAGAGGACTTTTCTTCTCAGTTTAGTCCATTTTGCTCATATGCGAAAGATTTTTCATTAATTATCAAACGCCCTGTATATTGTTAGAATATTTTACTGCTAGAAATTCTACGTACGACAGACAAATTTTTTTATCAAATATAAAAAACTACGATTTTAATTGTTATTAGAATTCTAGCTGGAGTAGCAAAATGTTACCCTGAGTGAATAGATATGTATCTCTAAAAATAATTTTGTTGAATTATTAAAATAATTATGCAGGACGCGCTTAAGCTGATTACTAAAATAACTAATTGCTTGAGTTTCCTACATAATGATTTTGATAGTTATTCAATCTAAAACAAAACTATTTTCAGATCTGTATCTAGCTAAATTTTTAGATATTTCAGCAAAATTTTTCTTTCCGTAAAGTTGTAAAAGCACACGATGTAATCGATATATTAATCTTTTCGGAACAGTAAAGTCTAAAATAATATTGATCTCATTGTACTCTATAATTATATATTATTTACTAACTGATAACTGGAGTCGTCAATTCAACTTGTTTGCACTTCCGCGTGCAATGCTAATTTATTACTTGTTAAGGAATGAGCATAATAAAACACCAAGTTATTTGATAAAAACGTGGTTGAGAGAAAGCCATCTAGCAACGAGTCCCGAGAAAACATAAATATATGTGGCAACGATCAGCACCAGTATAACTATACGATTATAACACGTTACACGCTACAACAAGCTGTCTAAAAATCTACGAATCCATATATAGAGAACAAGCTGGTTTACAATCACGTACAAACTTCCTCGAGTACATTTGTAGTTTTCTTATTCATTATAGTTTTTCTTTTCAGGTGCACGTTGCGTGAGAATATTAAAGTTTTACACGTAAATGTACGTAATAGTTATCTGTATTGCTGTTCGAACAATCAAACTCTATTTTAATTGAAAATTATCATGTACGGATTGCATAATTTTCATGTTCAATAATACGAGATGCATTTTCGTAAAGCTACTGTTCATTCAGGAGCAACTCTTATCGAATTTATTTCAATTACTCGTATACTTTTACACTTTCTTATTTCCATAATTGAAAAAAATTTATTTAACAGTTGATTCATTTTATCTTTCAATGATAAGCATCAACCACTTTTTAAGTCTGTAAATAATAAGAGGAAACGAGATTTTAATTAAACTTTTAGATCGTAAAATATAAAATTTTGTTTTTTTTTTGTTTATTTAGTTCATTTTAGTTAACTTCAAATAACTATTATATCAACCTGTTTAATCTTCATTATAATTTAATTTTGTTACGTTTAAACAGAATAGAGATGAGATAGTACTCGCGCGCGAAAATGTAATACAAAAATTAAAACAAGAATAAAAACCTGTATTTTAAATAAACCACTGCTAAAATGTCTGTTAAATGCCATATTCGTATATTCGAATAGAATTACATCTTGCATGTCACGTTTCAGTATTCTACTAAGCATATCACTAACTTTTGACATTAAATACATAAAATATACAAACGGTTGCTGACATACATATGCACACATTATTTCGCGTTAAAAATATGGCTCACTGTATATATATATATATATATATATATATATATATATATAAGAGAAAGTCCGGTCAGAGGAAGAAAATACAATGCGAGAGAGTTACATAAAAGCATATTAAAAAAAGGAATATGTATGTGAAATAAAGAAGCAATAAGTGTACGCGATAAAGAACAAAATAAAATGCATGTAAAAGATTATCTATCTACTTCTGTATTCAAGATGATGTAACAAGAACAATCATTTCAAATCGTGCAGCCGCAGTAAGATAGATCTAATCTCGCCGGCGATCGAAGATAAATTCTTGAAACGACAGGGTGATATTAACGAGGTGTTAAAGAATGCCTCCCCGTGTCCAGCTTCTAATAAGAGTTTAAAAGTGTTTCGCTCCAGCCACGCATACCCCATCTAAACATGAGTTACTTCAGAACTCAATCACGCGACGCGCAGACATGGCTAACGATTTCTGGGCGTTTTGTAACACGACACGGGGCCTATATCGTGCCAAAGTATTTATCTTGAAAGCGCCAGCACGCTTGACCGCCACTAATATCCCACTAATCCACTTTGCACAATCTTCCCTCATACATAATCGCAGGCACTCCGCCCATAGATCATAAACACTTCCGTGCGGCTTGCACGTTCCCCGCGCCTAACCCGCCAACCGTTTGCGGTCTCGTCCAGGAGATCATTTAAAACGTGCTATTATAATCGACTATTTAAAACGTGCTATTATAACCTTCACGTTGTACGTTTTAAAACGCGAATAGATTCATTTCCAAGCGCGTTAATATTTACGTGCATGAGACAAATCTTAAAGATAGAAAAGCCTCCACCACAAATGTGACTGAATTTAAATAATTCCATTCTATACAATACGATAATTTAAATTTAATGGCAATATAATGCGCGTTTAAGGTATTAAAAATGTTAAAAAAATATCTAACTTTTTTGGAAGATACAGTAAGTAGTAAAAAGTAAAAGCAAATTTAAAGTGAATTAAATGATAATCTTTATATATTATCGCTTCTATCCATTCTGACCAAAGCAAACAATTTTATAACGACGCTTTCTCATTCTAGCTTACAATACTTTAACAGCGTATATCAGCGATTTTTTAATTTAAGTTAAAATTTTTAACGCGAGAATGTCTAATTGTAAATTATTCTTAGCTTTCAACTAACAAATTAAAATTAAAATTAATCAACAGTATAACAAAGTTTGTGTGCTCAGACGTAATTACATCTAATAATATTGAGATTTTTCAATTTTTATAATTTCAATATTACTCTCTAAATCTGAACCAGTGGATAATCACTGATATCAGTGTCAAGTATGCCACTGGTAATCAGTGAGTGAAATGTGAAATTCCTAACCTAGAGCTAATCTTTATTGTGTGATCTAATTAATCTTATTTTAGTGCATAAATTCAATGAATATAGTATTAGAAGATTGAAATTAACATATAAATAACAATATTTAGGATATATAATGCTTAAACCTCTTTCTTTTTTAATTGAACTTCACTGATTATCCAGTGCCAAATACGTCACTGGGTGATTAGTGAATAGTGGCATACTTGGCACTGACATCAGTGATTATCCACTGATTCAGATTTAGAGAGTATCAAATAATGTTAATTGATTTTTATTGCTCAATTGATTTTTTGTCTTCTAGTTTCTTACAAACATTATTATACATGAAATAAAGTTATCAATAAATGAATGAATATCAAATATTGAAACTAAACTATATTATAAGTATAAACGCAATCAATAAATAATTATTAGTAATTCTTTTATTAATTAAATTAGTTGAATATGCTATATTCAATTAATATATGTATATTGATTGTGAAACGCATACTCTCCTATTTTTATGCTTGCAAAGCACATATAGCTATTGCAAAATCTGAACATTGCCTTTTTCTGTATAATTATTATATTCAATATTTAATTTAATATTTAATCCTAGAAGAATGTATATATAAAGTTTGACATTCAGGTCCTAAATATTATATATATGTATATATATATATATATATATACACTATACATGTAGGTATATTTAAAAAAATATTTGAGAAGGGAAAATATAAATAAACACACTTAAATATTAGAAATTTTTCTTACAGTATTTTAATATATAGATAATAATTTATTTTTATTTAAGGTAAATACATAACATAAAAACATTTAGTTCTTTCTTCAAATTTTATTATTCCTAGGGTACGAAAAAAATTAATAGGGACTGTATATTATAAATATACATCATTTTATTTTAATTTCATTTTTATTTTTCCCTTTTGCTATTGCTTATTATTTATTTAATAAATTGAATCGATTGTAATATACGATGTCGCTCCGATTGTAATATAATATTGATATTGAGCTCTTCACATAACATATTAATGTAATTTATTATTAATGTAGTTGTGATGAATAAATATATATTCTTAATATACGTCATCTTGTTTTTTAGGGCAAAATTAAGATTATTTACATTGATTCATCTATTATTCATCTTCATATTTTCTTAATTACGGATCATGAAAATTTTGTTTAGGTATAGAGTCCCTGATAAACAGTGTAAGGAACGATAATATCTTTACCAAGTTTTCCTGCAGAAATGAATCTTTTCTTCATTCCTTACTAACTAAGCCCATTCTACGCGAAAAAAAGAACGATTTAGTTAAAGTATCTAAAACTGTAGCTAGATACAGTCATACACTTAAAAATAATTTTGTTAAACGATCAAAATAATTATATAAAATACTCAAGCTGGTGCTAGAATATCAAAACTTTTTGCAGCATTATTCATTTATGCTCATTATCCACATATCAAAATAATTATGTAGGACGCTGGTCCTAAAAAAGCTATACGTACATACAGATCTGAAAATAATTTTGTTGAATGGGGAACGTCCAACATAATTATTTTGACCAACAGAATTACACATTTTCAGATTTGTATTTATTTAAATTTTTTAATATTTTAGCAAAATCGTTCTTACTGCGTAAAATACTTCAGAATATTTTTTTATTTATACCTAGTATAAATTTAAATAGCTTATAAATTTCAAATAGCAAGTACATCTCATGTAATTAGTATTTCGTATATATCATATAAAATATTAAAATGTTTCGATACTTAATACTTCGATATACTGAAATCTGTTTTATAAATTACGTACATCCTTATATACGCAATAAGTTGATATTAAATGCGGAATTAAATAAACTAATTTACATCTATTTTAGATTTTAAAACAATAGATCCATGAAATGTAATATTTTTATAAAATTCTTACACAACAATTTTTTCACAGATCTATTACTTTAGTTTAAAATAAAAAATATTCTGACTCACTGATACAATGCAAAGCGGCAATTGAAATTACGATCTACGTTGATCTGTATTACATAAATTTATCTCAATTATAACAGCAAAATAATATTGCAAAAAATAATTAAATCACGAACACGAAATATATAATTATAAACAATTAATAGCACAAATAAGCAGATAAATAATAGACTTACTTCTAACATGTTTAGCCATCACTCAATGGTAATCCTCCACCTTCTCCTTCCATTCCTTGATTCTTTATAACACGACTGACTCGCGAAAATTCACTCGCAACAGACACGACTGCGTGCACATTAATCACTAGAGAGTACGACAGTTACGCAACATTTTGGTATCCTCGCAAACTGAGTTCTCGCAGCGAGTGATCCCGTTTGGCGTCTCGTGGTACCTGTCGCGATCATATTGCATAGAATAATGAGACGACATACAGAGCGATTTACATCACGATCTAGTCGTTCGAGTTTCAGTATGCGAATGATAGTACGGTGACCTTGTGTAACTATGTATAGTGCGCTGCGTAGGTACATCGTATATCTAGGATGCGTTCCGTTTCACATATGATGCGCATAATATATCATTTTATCTCTCTTTAATAGTGATCGCTAAACAAAGATAAAATGATACACCATTCGCATCATGCGTGAAACACATTCCTGAATAATAAAAGCCGTGCGCCAGGAGGTGTGTACATCAAAATATTTAAACAAATAAACGTAAAATAACAAATAAATGTAAAATAAAGACAGAACAAATATTTTGTATTTTCAATATTTTGTATCTCACGTTGTGTATTAGTTGTTGATAAACGGCGAAACTATGTTACAATTTTCGTTATTTATGGTGTAATTTTAAATATAAAATCGTAAGATTTGTAACTATTGTTCCCATAAGACTTGTAAGAATTTATGATTGAAACTGCAAATCTTATAAGTATCGTAAGACGATCATTCATAAATATCTAAAACTTCTCATAAATCTTATTACTAACAGGAAGCTGACAATAAAAAGTTATGGTTTATAAATTTAACAAATACTTCCATTGTTATTATTAATAAATCAAAACATCAATTGTATATAATGGAGTTTTAATGGAAGAATAATATAATAGTTAATATAAAAAATAAATTAATTATTAATGTCAATGACCATAACCGATTCTTTAGAAACAACATAGCGTAGGGTAAATTGGGGGAATATGCCAGTTGGGGGAATATGCCACTCGTGTTTAACGATGATACCGATTAGCAGCGCTTGCGTTAGTGACACAGAATTATTTACAATTGCTTAACGTGTTTCATAAGTATCAAGAATTTCCTCGCAACAATATTGTTTTTATAAGGTAAATATGACGGCATGGTATACGAAAATGTACTTCTTATAACTTTTATAGTGCATTATGTAAGTTATTATTTAAACATTACACAATATTTAGCTCGATTAGCTTGTTAATCTATTAGTGTAGATTAAAATGAAAATATTCAGTACATCGTTGATTCATTTTCTTAACAGTCGTACTGTACAGGCTCATCATAAGATGAAATGACGTCTTGGGGCAATTTGCCACTACTTTTGTTAGGATAAAATGCCAGTAGTCATTTTCTCTAATATATAGGTTAGGGCGTTATAAACAAATTATTATACAGCATAATTCCGTTGTGACAAGATATTCGTATTGACAAATACTTAATAAATAAACTTAAATGTTTATTTATTTGCTTATTATTGTATTATATTAATTTACTGCTCAATTCAAAATTCTGAATAGAGAATACAGTTTTTTAATTCATTTTAATGAATTGAGTTTTAATAAATGAGTTTTCTTGATTACTGGAATTTAGACTACTTGTAACATTATGTAAATATAAAGTAAAATAAATATTTATTTATGCGTTTCATACTTACATATTACATACTTTTACTTTTAAAAATGGCTCAAAATGAAATTGGATAATATCTAATTGTTGTAGTAAATGGATTCACGAGGACTGTTCATAGAAAGATATATTTATGCTATTAAAAACGTGTCTCAAAGTTTATTTTACATGTTGTATAACTTAATCTATCGAAGTTATTACTTATATCCTTATATTGTTTATAATGTTTATTTTCATCACAAAAATCATTAATAATATGTTCTTGTGATAAAAAAAAAACAAAATAAATGTTATACTTAGTATTTTTTTGTATGTGGCATATTACCCATTTTTCAGTACTTTCGTATTTCTTTATTTTTAATGACAAAAAATGAATACATTCGATTCCAATTATACATAAATAATAGATAAAGGATGGAAGAAAAAGATCAGTATGTAAAGTTATTTTAAATTGAACAAATAATTACTAAAAAATCTAATTTCGCTTAAGTGTGGCATATTCCCCCAACTTACCCTATATGATAAAGAAGTATACACAATTGGAATATTTCATACTTCAAAAAATTTGAGGAAACTTCCTCTCCCGCAACTCTCAAATAATAGCTCGATATATTCGATGAAATAGTTTACTTATTGTATAATATATATGAATATATACATAAGTATTATTAGTACCTAATTGCAGTTAATAAAACTATAACTTCTAACGATTGCTTCGTAAGCTATAATTTTACAGTTTTACGGTTTAAAAGATAGATTTTTTTTACATTTGTTTAAAATTAATTTATTCAATTCGGCAGTCTGTGTCTGCGAACTCAATCTGTAAACGATGAACAAATTTAACGAATCGACGGAATGTACGCGACGAATGATACATTATTAGGAACACTAAAGAAATAATTATTTTTTAATATTGCAAAACAATAATTTATAGCAATACAAAGATAAATAACAACAGAAAATGGTTGGCCGGATCTTATGCCTATAATATTTTTGAAACATTAATATTTCATTTATTAAATTAATAATCAATTTAGTACACTATGCTAACAAACATCTTATATGCATATCAAAACGATGCTAGAGAGATCCAGTTTCAAACCCTAGCTGAGGGAATATTTGATCATATTTTTCGCAATATACTAAACGCTCTCTGGTAGGCTTTATAAGGCTTTATAAGATGCAAGTTAGCATCATATTTAACGAATATTTTTCAGCAATAAACGTCTTGTAAGTTTATAAAGATACAATGGCATAATTTTTAGAGGCTTGTTAGCATCAACATGTCAAACTATTTTTATCAATTTAATAAATAAAATATTAATGTTCTAAAAATAAATATTAAGGAAACCGAATCCTATATAGCCTACTTTGTCTAGTACTTTACTTTTTGCTGAGACCAAAATGGAAACTAATGGTCAGATTCGAAAGATAAAAACATTACTGAGCAAAAGATAGCAAAACATAGTTTTAGAAAATATAAAACATTTTCAAATATTTATATGAGTGCCGTGAAAATTCTAAGAAATATATAATAAGGTTACTTACACTCTTGCATATGTACCAAATATGATTTAACATAAGTACATGTTTCTCTAAAAAACAGAGAAACTATACTTAGGTCATATTTGATACATTTGTAATTGGCAGTTGTTTAGAAAATGGTTCTTTGTGTATTCTTATATGTTAATGAACTGCACATCAGCATATTAATAAATTTATAATCTCATAAAAATAACATTGGATTTATTTTCTATTTTTTAAACATTTTTTTATGTTTTAAAAATGAAAAATAAAGTGATACAATGTTATTTTTGTGGGATTATAAACATGTAAGAATACACAAAGAACCGTTTTCTAAACAATTAATTTATTTACTTATTTCTACAATATTTAGCAAATAAATTCATGGTTTGAAATAACAAACAAAAAGCGTTACAATGGATGTGTACACTCATTGTTATGTTTAGGTTCGTCATATTAGATCTACCTTACAAAGAATTTTCTCTCTTTGATTACAAACAAAACATAACAAAAATATAAATTAAATACACTGTTGCAAAGTATAAATATAGAGCTATAATAAAATGAACTACGGAAAATAATAACCATCTCTGAGTATAGTTATAGGAAGTAATTACTTACCTATGAATCATTACATCACGATCACGACGTTCTCCATTTTGCTTTACTGACAATAATAGAATGAACAAACAGAACAATAATTGATGCAATTGAGTCAGACGGACAGTCTGCATGACTTACTAGTACTGTCTGTTGAATTCACCGTGTAAACCCTACAAACAGCGAGAAGGGCTTATTTGGTACTAGGCCTTGTAGAGTCCGATTACCTTATTATGTATAAGATCCGTCGATAACTGTTCTGTTGTTATCTATCTTTGCGTTATACATTTTATCTTGATTGACCTTTATTTTATTTTCCACAAAGTTTCACGCTGTGATAATATTGTCCTCAACTTTCGGAACACCCTGTATATATAATTTGATTTACTTCTTAATATTACTTCCTCATCAAATCATAATTTTATATAAGAATCTAGAAAAAAAAATTAAATAACTTTCATACTAATAAAGAAATTGTGCTCAAATTTTGTATAAATACACAGACGTAAAAATAGAACAAGTTGTAAAGCTTTTGTGAAAATCCTAATATTTTAAAAACAGATATTATACATTCTCTTAACATAATATCAATATTATAATTTCTCATTCAACAACATAATTGTTATATGTGTTATATTACATTCATACTGTTGAGTATAAAATAATTATAACATTAATATTTTGTCAGTTGGTGTTTATTGGTGAATGAAATATCTATTTCAATAAGTAACCACAATCTAGATATTTCTGGGAATTAATTATCTATACGAACTAGCGAACTATTAGTTACTAATTGCCCGAAATGCGATCTATCGATATTTTAAATCGCAATTACTGTTAAATATAATGATGTATAGGGTAATTCCGATATATACGCCGCGCTGGGATTAACGCCGCGGAAGTCAGAAAAAATAGAAGAAGTGGGGGCAACTACTCTGTTACATGCCTTTATGTTATATTAGTATTGAGTTATTGTATAATTTCTTACTGTTAATATTAATGAAATTGGAATACAATTGAGCTCTCGAAATATTAACAAAAATAATGAATAACACAATAAATGTCGGGCGATTGAGAGCTAAAGAAAGACGCAGTTATCAAGTGCGTGTAACAAGAAAAATGTATTCACAAAACTCTTACATCACCTCGCAAGAGATTCCACAAATTTTAAATCGAACGTTATACGTATAAAATTAAAAAATCCGTTAACATAAGATATTGATACTCGACGCATGTTGTTTCAGCCAGCGTATTCTTTTGCGTATTTCTTTAGCTCTCGATCGCCCGACATTTATTGTGTTATTCATTATTTTTGTTAATATTTCGAGAGCTCAATTGTATTTCATTTATTATTAAGATTACGCTGGCTGAAACAACATGCGTCGAGTACCAATATGTTAATGGATTTTTTAATTTTATACGTATAACGTTCAATTTAAAATTTGTGGAATCTCTTGCGAGGTGATGTAAGAGTTTTGCGAATACATTTTTCTTGTTACACGCACTTGATAATTGCGTCTTTCTTTAGCTCTCAATCGCCCGACATTTATTGTGTTGTTCATTATTTTTATTAATGAAATTATTGTGAGTTGAATCGATTTGTCACTGTTTGTGTAACAAGTAGCGTCATCATAAATTATATAATCTACATAAAATGATTACTGTAAGGCGTGTAAAAAATCTAGTGGTTATTTCGTGATACATACGTGTAGAGGAATAGTAAAGCATGTTGTATAGCAAAATACAAGTGCTTTGCTTTCGTATTCTTTGTTTAGTTTGTTGAAACCCTTGCATTTTTGCTATATATCCAACCCATTATCTATATATAGCAAAAATGCAAGATTTCAAAAAGTTTATTTTTTAAAACGAAAACTAAATATTTCGGATTTCTAATATTTTTTCATAGTAGTAGACAGTACAAAGTTTTTACTGATATAGTTCGTTTATTTTAAACATAGTAAATAATACTTAATAAATTAAATTTTTGATAGGTGCGGCGTATATACCGGAGTTATCCTACTGTCTTGGCGTTATAGTTACAGCAAAGTTAACGCGTACTCTTATTGTAAGCTGAAAAATAATATTGTACGCCAGATTATTTATTACTGCAAATTGTTCAATATACTGCAAAATAAATTTATTACGAATATTTTGTTACTTGCATTTCAAATTAATTTTGATAAATGGGAATTAAATCTAACATTTTAACAATATGATATAATTTTGTCATGTGCTCTGACGGAAAATAAACTAATGTAATTTAATTTGTTATTATTCCCTTTTCCACATTTTCAAATCCCGAGAAAATAAAATTCGCTGTATGTAGATATTTATATATGACTTTGATAAATCAAGAAAATTAAATTAATTTACTGTAAAAAAATATATAAATTATATGCTTAAAAAAGCGAGACTATTTGATCGTAATTTTAATAAATCAAGAAAGTGGGTCATGTGTGTGGTCGAATTTCTTGATTTATTAAAATTACGATCATATAATTTCACTATTTTTAGAACATAATTTATATACTTTACATTAAATTTTTACTAATTCTTTTTAAATAAGATAATTATCTTGTTCTTTATTTCGTTTCATAAATATAACTACAGATAGTAATAACAACAATTAGTAATCAATTTATAACTTATCAGTTGATTTTATTATACTATACAATAGGAAAGACTGGGAGGAGAACTAGTAAACTATAGAGGTAGGTAGACTAACTTACTAATCGAATCATTAAAAACTATGTAAAAATAAAACATTGGGGGGGGAGACATGAATAAACGTGTCTAAGTTACTAACATGCAGCAGACTATCCGTTCAGTCGTCTGTGATATTTCGATGCAAACGCATCTTGTTAGAAAGTTGACAGTTTTAAAAAATCATATGTGTAAATATTATTAAATGTATTTATTCTTAAACTTTTTGAGAATCATGTGTGTGTAGTTGTCTGAGATATTTGATTTCTGTTCAAGTAATAAATGTTCAAATAATAATAAGTGTAACTCTTATTTAATAAAGTTCCAATTGTATGTTTTTGAATCTTTATTTTAGACCGCATATGTGAGAAACACAATTAATACTAGAAATTTAAAATGCCTATTACGGTCGAAGCTGGATCTTTATTGCTTTAAATAATTTAATCTTGAATTACTAATATACACTATATATGTAGGGGAAGCCGAGGCAGCTCGTACGTGTTAAGGTTGAGAAGAAAAAATGACACAATTAAAAGTGGGATCAGAAACCATTTTTATTCTCATAAATCTCTTAAGGAGGTTGTAAGGCAAATGCAATATGTTAAGAACTACTTGAAAAAATTACAGACTATTCTAAATTTCATTTAATAATAATACAAAAAAAATAGAAACAATTGACCATCTGGATCAAAAGTTATTTAAATAAGTAGTAATATTTTTAAAATTTGTACTCTAATATAAATATATGAAAATGTATTATAAAATAATGATAAAAATCTCAATTTTTTTATATAAATACTCTAGGAATTCAACAATATTTTTGTAAAGTTATCTTGAGATGCAGACATTAATTGTTCAGTAAATAAATAAAATTTGTTATTTGTTATAAACTAATGGTAAATCTCAATGAAACTTTGCATAAGTCATGTTTAGTACTTAATATATTTATATAAAAACATTTAGATTTTTCTTATTATTTTAACAATTTTTGTTTATAACAATAAAACTAATAACAAATAAAATAAATAATCTATAAAAATGTGTTACTCAATAAAACCAGAATGTTATGAACACAACTTTCAAATGTATGTAGTTTGTTTAAAGCGAAAATATTAATATATGTGTTTTATGCCCTTACAACCTCCTTAAAGGATTTAACTTCGAAATAAAATTTTAAAAAATTAATAAACTTAAACATTAATATGTCGTTTTAGTTGAAACATAAAAAAAAAGGAACCATCCGCTTTGCCCGACTCCCCTGGGCAAATCGAATGGATCACTCGAACAATGCAAATGAAGTTTAAAAAATTAGAATCAGTCTTGGCAATCGTCACGAAAGTAGCTACCAAATCCTCTATATGAATTGCAGCCTTCATGGGCCCATTTGGTGCACTGACTGCACTAGATCAGTTATAAACAAATCATCATATTGCATTGTGGCAAAAAATAAACAAAAATGAGATGTAAACAAACACGTTCCTTTCGTATACTCGAAAGGTCGTCTGTCCCTCCGCATTCCCAGTATTTTCATTGTAATCATATACCGAGTAAAGAGGATAGATCAACCGCTTTGCCCTCTCCCGCTTTGCCCAAAGAACCTACCTGGCGCGAATTTGGAAAGGTCAGAATAAGTTGAAGCACCAAGTGAAAAATTTTAACCTCGAATACACGTTTAAAGACACAGAATTCTTATAAAAAATCATTCACACTGGTTAAGAAACAATTATAGGTAATAATAAGCTACATACCTAAGGCAAAATTGCAAGAAAACACTCAATTTTTTATATGTTTCTATTAAATACAAACGAACGCAGTCATATGTCGTTTCGTACTTTCATCGCTGGTCGGTCATTCCTTCAACTGTTAGAGACTCATAGCGTAATCTCAGATTGAAAAGGTAGAAAAAGGAAATCTGTTAGGAAATCTGGATAGGGGACATCCAATGACACCATACTCGACCCTCCCCCCTCCTCTCCAACCCTCCGTATGGAGCGGGTTCAACTTAAAAGTCTTAAACGCATTTTCAATTTTGTCGATTACAGCGACATCTGTCACGAGTCTAAAAAAATGTTCCAAACAAAACTTCCATATTTTTCGACGCAGAATCATAATCTGCAATAAAAAATTGGGGTACCCATTAAGACTTTTAAGTTGAACCCGCTCCATACGGAGGGTTGGAGAGGGGGGGGGGGGGGCGAGTATGGTGTCATTGGATGTCCCCTATCCAGATTTCCTAACAGATTTCCTTTTTCTACCTTTTCAATCATATGCGTAGTTGTTGAGATATTCGCATCGATAAATTAAAACTGCCGATTACAGCGCCATCTGTCACGTATCGAAAAAAATGTTTGAGACAAAACTTTCATATTTTTTGACGCAGAATCAGAATCTGTAATAAAAAATCGGGGTACCCATTTAAAATTTCAATTTTGACCCCCGCCCCACCCCCGGGGGTGGGGGTGAGGGGCCGAGTTCGGTGTCGTTGGATGTCCCCCATCTAAACAAACAAATTTTCCCTTTACAACTTTTCAATCAGATGCGTACTTTCCGAGATATTCGCATCGATAGATTAAAACGGACCACCCTGTATATACATATATATATGTGCAAGCATATATGCACGTACATATATGTGTATATTAGTAATTCAGGATTGAATTATTTAAAGCAATAAAGATCCAGCTTCGACCGTAATAGGCATTTTAAATTTCTAGTATTGTTTGTTTTTGTTTATCTTCTTTGCATTCATATACCGTAAATGTTTTTCCTTTATTAGGTTAATTAAGCTAATTATCATGAGGCTATATGTGACTCATTTAGTGACAAATCTTATGGTATCCTTTTTTATTTTAAATGTACCTAAAGCAATTAAACGATTTTGATGTATTATATTAAAATTTTTCCACCTTTACAATAATATCGTATTGATGTTATTATTATCTATCATAAACATCAGCTGTTTTGCGCAAAAATCTGTTCTGCCATACTTGCTTTACTGAACTAATATAATAAGTATATTGCACAGAGATGTAAATGCGCTTTATTTTAAATATACGTCGGAAATGTATCGCGCAAGCGTGTATTACCTGGGTTGTTATATTCATCGCCTCTTTCCTTTATGTAGTGTACTGCCTGCCTTGGAAAGCCGCGAATTCTAGAACGGGTTTCCACGTACAGAAATATTTAAAGTTCTAAGCCCATACTGACAGTTTACTAATTACGAGAAAGCATTCTGCAAAATAACTCTACATAAAATACCATTATTTTGAGAAATTCTTCAGACTAGTAGTATTAAGTAATAGATTATAAATAATAATGAGAGATATTAGGTAATAGATTTTAAAATTATAGGGTAACTCTGGCAAATACGCCGCGCTGGGATTTACGCCGCAGAAGTCAGAAAAAATAGAAGGAGTGAGGGTAATTTTCCCGCAACTACTCTGTTACGTGCCTTTATGTTATATTAATATTGTGTTATAATTTCAGCTTCTTACTGTTAATATTAATGAAATTATTGTGAGTTGAATCGATTTGTCACTGTAATAAGTAACGCCATCATAAATTATAATCTACATAAAATGATTACTGTAGGGCGTGTAAAAGACTTAGTGGTTATTTCGTAATAAATACGTGTAGTGGAATAGTAAAGCATGTTATATAGTAAAATACAAGTGCTTTGCTTTCGTATTCTTTGTTTAGTTTGTTGTCTTGTATATCCCACCTGTTTGGGACATACGGCATTTTTAGCGAGCAGGATTTATACCCAAAGCGTACAAAGTGCGCAGGTTGAATTCAGTGCACTAAATGCAATAAACACATTATATGAAATATGTACCTTCGTTTACTTTAAACATAGTGCATAATACTTAATAAATTAAGTTTTTGATAGGTGCAGTGTATATACCAGAGTTACCCTATAGCCCACTGTCAAGAAATTCAAATTTACCTTATAACAATCAGCCTAATTCAGTATGTAATTTAGTTTATAAATATTTGATATACTTCTTAAGATGGAAAGCCAAGAATACTTTCCATCTATTTCTCATTTTATTTGTTCATTCATGATACTAATAAATGTATTCTAATAATTATCTTTACTTATTAGCTGTTGGCGCCCACATACCTATCCTTTATCTTCTTGTAGCACCATTTTTCACAAAGATTTGTGGGTATAGTTGGCTTGTACTGATCCCGCCAGCATTGTTTGCCGGCTTGAATCTTTTCTAGATCCTTTACAGGTATAGAGCTGGAGAGGCGAGCAGAAACACAGAAAGATAGACTGCGACAAGTCCCAAGCTGCGAGATCCAAGAATAGGCCCAGAATGACAAGAGCTCTGGGGGTGGCCGTGTATAATCGACAGGTAATAAAACAAACTTGAAGCGGAAGGTCCTTTCACGATTGTTTCTTTTTTTTTATCTCTCTCGACAGGTGAGAAAGGCGATCTTGGCGACGGAAAGTGCAGATCAGGACAAGAGATCTCGAGCATTGTATCTCGTAGATTACAAGCTCCGTTTCTTCGTTCTCTTAGCGATTTGCTCGCGTCTTGAAACAGGGTGAAAAATTTTGTACAAGACAGAGAAACCCTCGTAAAGATACGGAAGATGCGAGAAAAATATTCAAGAATTAGAGGAGCGCTCGTAAACTCTTTTTAAAGCAGGGAAGTAGTTGTTCTTTTTCCGTGAGAAATAAAAATGAAGTGGAAATAGTGATTTCAGTGATCAAAAGACGCACTTTATCAAATCTCCTATTGATGGAAATCATTGTTATATTTTTCGTATCAATATTTCGGATATTGTTGAAAAACATTTTCAAGCAGGATTTAATCTTTTATATGAAATAATGCGGTAAAAAAAATCCATTATGACGTTTTCATTGTAATATATTATAATAAGAATATACGCACATACTATAATTAATAATTAATAATAAACCCTGCTCAATATTTAAATGAGAATAAAACACGTTCACCGATAGTTAAAAAATCGGAGTAGAAGTTACGTTCAAAACATTTAACAAGCTTCATGAATAAATCCGTGAACCAACAATGGATGCATCGCATACTCCGATAAATTCTCTGCTCTGAAACTCGTGAACGCCAAAAATACGACCGACTATATGGCCGTTGCTTTCCTTACTTTAGTTCTGCGCTCTCTTCTGAGTTCTTTCGAGACGCTGTTGAAGAAGCGCGGAAGCTTCTCGTTTGTATTGTACGCAACGCAGTTCGCTCGTAAGTTTCGATGAAGTTTCTGCTATATCAAACAAGGATGCCCCAAAATTCATGGAACATTGTGGAAAAGTTGTCTTTTATCGAGCAGGAATCCGCTGACAGCGATATCTTTCGTTGACTTTCGACAGATTTCTATTAAAAGTGTAATATCGTTATTATATTAGAAATAACTATGTATTATACGCGTGTTATCTTATAACTCGTATAATATTTTAATCAATAAAATTATACATTTGCGTATATTAAATCTTCATATATTAACATAATTCCTATTTCTATGTGTATTCGAAAAATACTACTTCCAATTTTATCTGGGCACACACGATTAATACCTATGACTTAAATAATGTGAAAGAAATTTATATTTATGTTTATTTTTATATTTATGGATATCATAAATATATATAAAAAGTTATACTTAATAATATCTTCATCTAGTAGTTTACATTTTTATATTTTTATTAAATCTAAATAAATACAAATACAAACCATTTCTACAAAATTATTGTATTAAGAAAACGAATTCATTGGAGCAATAATCCAAATAGTATGACTCAAGCTTAAAAATTCACTTTCCAGGTTTAATCTAGCAAATAACATAAACAGAGATATAATAATATTTTATAGACGTAAAGATAATACAAAATTTATGGATCTCATAAAATTAACCGCAGCTTGTAACTTTATATCTCAAGGCGCTCCGAAAAGCCTGAAAACCGACATTGGTCGACTCGCGTGCACCGACTGACCTCGTTCCCCTTCAACCTTTAGACAGGAGAGGGAGAAGGAGAGTCACGTGGCCACGTCGTTAATTTCACCGTTCTTGAACTGTAGACGAGGGTGGTTCGCGCAACGAAAGGACACGAAGGTTCCCTAGCTCTTAGAGACCGAATTCAAAAGTTAGGCCTCTCTCAAAGGGATATGAGAAAGATACAGCGACCATCGCATTGGCAGATTAAAGTGATGCTCGTGGCCTTTGATCTTCCTCGCGAAACAAGCAAGAGTCTGGGCGAACATAAAATACGTCTGAGTCCCAGGAGGTTCAACCTGTTTTCCCGTCATCTCTCAAGCGACGACGATCAGGAAAAAGAGAAAGGAAAAAATTAAGAAAAAAGAAAAAAGGGGCTCAAGTAGCAAGAGATATTTTCATCATTGATTGAAAGACAATCTATGCGGGTGCATCGAGAGATAAAGAAAATTCAGTACTCACGAAGACGAAATAGGATTTCTTCATGATCCTGACGATCTCGCTGAGAACACTTGTCGAAGATGGATCCTTTTTTTCTCACTTATTAACTGACGTATGCAACTCCTTGTGCTCACCGCGAGGCTGTTGTCAGAGATCGTCGAGTTCCCACCACGTGCAACTTTCACCCCTTGACGAAGGGCGCATTGAGAAATCTGTCAGGCGTCTACCGCGAGGCAGATTATGAATTCTTTTTCTCTTTTTCACTTACGAATACTTATCCGAACACTTCACCCTCTTTCCCCGCTGTGACAAGCACATAACAATTAACGCGCGAAGTCAGCACGTGTCGCGAACGATTCGCGATGCGTTCAATAAAACGAGCGTGACAAAAATTAAGATTGGTACGAAAAATCTGGATACAAAGTCGCAACGTGAACTCGCCGAAAAATGTTTGGATCGCGATTGTCAAGAGAGCGTAGAGCATAGACGACACGGAAATCTCTTGTTCTCGGAGTCGATGGGTGTCTGATCGCAGAACACCTCGAGCACACGTGCGTCGCTGCGTTACCGCTCGATGTCGTCGGGCCGAGGTGCGCGACGCGAGTGTCGGTCTTAACGTCTCGAAAGCGCTTGACGTTGGCGCCCGTGCGGCGCGGCGTGGTGCAAGGTGGGGGATGCAGAGGGGAGATGATCGTCTACCCCTCCCGTCTCTATTCTCCCTCCCTATCACCGACCACCCACGCCACCCCCATGGAGAACGCCACACTCGACTCCCACGGTTCTCCACCGCACCGCATCCCACCGCGCTTACCCCTAGCACCCATCGACCCCGCGACCACCTACTCCACGTCGCGTCGCGTCGCGTCGCATCGGGGCAAGAGTGGAATAAAGTGCCGCCCGGAGAGATGGTAAGGCCGCGCGACGACGCAAAAGGGACGCAAAGGGTGAAGGGAGCAGGAGGAGGAGGAGGAGAAACAGTGTACGAAGGGATGAAAGACGAAGACTAGGAAAGAAAGTATAATCCACAAAGTTGCAACGATCAAACAAGCGTCAAATTTTTTTTTTTTTATACGCTCGTGACTATCCTTTTTTATCCTTTAACTATCCTGATTCGCGGTTTTTTCTTTTTCTTCAAAAAGTGAAAAGGAGATAGGGTAATTGTTGGTAGAATCAAGTGATAATCGCACACAGTTTGCGGCTACAAACGATGTTTCCGTTATGTTCGTATCTCGCTCTGTGGGAATCGTAACAAGGACTCTGGGACCATCCGTCATTTTCCGCGTAATTTGATTTACGTCTGTCATGGTTTGCAAACGATGTTTCTTTCATCATTTTGCTGTCTAACCAACTATTGGAAGCGCAGTATGTTTCGGATTTTTGTAATTGCATCAAATAAATTTCACATTTTTAAACAAATCATAAAATAATCGTTATTATTTTGATCACATAACATTAGACATTAAAATTATATTTTACTGAAACGACGTTTATGTTTTGAATGTCTATGACAAAATTAACGATATAACAAAGATGTATTTTGTAATACTACATATTTTTTTAAAGCAACTATGTGTTTTCTTTACATCAATTGATTTATCTCATTATTCTGTGCATAAAAATGTCAATGTACCATAATTATTAAAAAATCAGGAGACACGACAGTGTCTCAGCTCTAATTAATAGTTTACGAGATATTTAACATTTTATATCAATATGTACCACGATGAAATAAATCACTCGAAAACTATTGATTTTTCGATCATTATCTTAACATTTTTATATGCTGAATAATTAGAAGAATCATAATATGTAAAACAAGTTATATCATTCTATTTATTTAAAACAGTGGCGGTAGGTCATATAAAAAGGGTATAAACCTTTTTTCAAAAAAACAATTTTTTTTCAAAAAAATTTTTTCAAAATTGATTTTTTTCGAAAATTATTTTATTCGCGTTTTATCCAGCTTTTAAACAACTTTTGTTTAAAACGTTTTCTCGTGTCTTTTATACTTTCGAGATATTGTTCCATATTACGTATGAAATTTTTCACCCCGTATATATTTTGTGTGCGCGTGCGTATAAATTTGGATGTTGCAGTAAAGATGCAATAAATATTGATTAAAAATTTAATCAAGATGACTCTTAAAAAAAGAAAAAGTTCTATTTAATCTTATATAAAGCATAACTAGAATTTATATATCTTTTCTCGAGTTATCACGTCTTGACGTATTAAATTTTTAACCGATATCGTATCGCTTTTTTATTATGACATTATAAACAAAATTCAAATAAGTTTTATGTTTTTTTATATTGCTGTTATCAATAAATTTTATGCAAAATAACAAAATCATCAAATACAACGTAAAGGATTAAAAAGGATGAGCCTGGAAGGCTCAATATCGATACTGGTTCCACATATTTCGTTTTGTGCACATTCCTATATATGTATTATAATTAATAACGACCTTTTATTACCACTCGATTTTATAATAATGAAACCTCAAAGCATAGCAATATTCCAAACTCGCCTCATATAACAATGTTCGAGGATGACATTGTGAGTACTATACGTTACTAATACGCAAAACAGCCAGAATATGAAAATTGGAAATGTTATGACGTCAGAAAGCTCGCGTTGCGAATTCGTGAAATCACCCTGCGGTCATTGCGGTTGGAGTTTAAGTCCACTTTATATGTACACGTGTACATTTCAAAACCAACAAGAGGAGGGTTAGTTTATCTCGAGGATTGTTTTCAGCGATTATACATGACCGCATAATCTTATTTATTATAATTAATAATAAGATTATGTGGCATAACTCGTAATTAATTCTTATTAAATAGACATAAGATTTAGAAAAAAAAATATTATTATTATCATTTGTAATTGTCAAGATTGTTTTGTATATTTATTAATTAAAGTGACTCTTATTAGCCCTTGACATATACAAAAAAGTTTTCTGTAAGAGTCCGGTGTTATTTAGATTGAAAAAAAATAATACAGATGAAAAATGGTCTAAAGCTAAAGAAAAGTTTAAAAGTTAGAAAGAAAATAACACAGTCCCGTTTCAGTTTATAATTTATTTCTCACGTAAATAAATTAAATTAAAATAAAATCACTTTTTCTTCTCGCGAGCAATAGATTTATACGTATTTATTCTCAATCTATATAATAATCTATTTATAAGTATAATTATATACTATTTGCTCTTTAAAATTCTTGATTAAATATATGTTGTTTTATATTATATATGTATATATATATATGCATACATAAATGTACGACGAACAAAAAGCACATTATATGCAAAAAGACAAACTCAAATATTATACCACATTAAAAATGCTCCTCGACAGATTTGCTTCTAGACAGCCTTATATAAAGTGTACATAGTGAAAAAAATATTCTAAATAAATTATTTTATTTCATATATGCATCTATTCTGTTCATACATATGTTCGGGATCCCTTAACCTCCTTTTCCTGTTTTGAAACATAAAACTGCTGTACACTATATGAAATTTTATCCACTAGCAGATAAAAACAAGTTGACCAGGGAGTGAAATAGTCAATACATTGAAAATATTTGAATTTGGCGAAAATGTAACTGATATTTTAAACCTTTTTTTAGTTGCCATTTTAGTAAAAAATTGCGGTAAGAATAAACGAGTTATACTAACTATAAAATTGCATCAATCAATTTACGTAAATTCTATACGTATTTTACATTAAAAAATTTGTTTAATAAATTTGAACTGTTTGTGTATTCTAGTTTTTCGCACAATTACATACAGAAACACTAGCTTATCGAGGTAAAATAATTTCTTACACTCTAAATTTCTTGCAGTAAAATCTCATTCCAAGAGAATGAAAATACACTCTTGAGAGAAAACAAGTGAAAATATTTTACTTCTTTAAAAAGAGTGACAATTTTCACTCTTTTTAGAGTGAATTTTCACTTCAAAGGAGTGAAATCTCACTCCAAAAAAGTCACTCTTTTTCAAAAAATGAAGGGTGTTGTATTTTCACTTTCTTGGAGTGAGATTTTACTGTAAGAATTTAGAGTGTAGTATTATATAAATATTATAAATTATTTTTATTATTCGAATAATTATTATTTTATTTCTTATCTCTTATTAATTATTATTTTAATTAGTATAATAGCATTATTGTGAAAATATATTTAAATAGTCATTATAGTTTATACAAATGTACATAATCTATTTTTTAAACATTTATTTCATAGCGACATTTTTCATATTTTTTCTATTTGATAATGTTAATCTATGAGAGAGTAAAATTATAACATAAAACTGGCTTTCAAATTTACTAAAAATACTATATTTTATACTTGCCAATAATTTTATCATAAAAAATTTATCACAACGCAGGACGAATAAGTTACTGATTATCGTATTAAAGAAAATGCCCGATAAATACAATACCTCGAAGCACACGAATTCTCAATTTTCAGAGAGGATTTTATTCTCAGTTTGATAGCGAATAGATTCGTGTCACGAGGACGGGATTTATCGACGCTGAAAATTCACCGCCGCACTACAACTAACGACAACAATTATCTGAAAAGTTGCTACCAGTCAAAAATGAGCGATACAAGGGGTTGTTATCGCGTTGTGTGCTGCGTGTTTGATGAACGTTAATCGAAATGTTAAATCAAATGTGTGTACCCAATCTATCAGCGTATATGTAAATTCGTCAGCACATCCTGTACAACGAATAATCTCTCGTAAAGATACTTCGTAGTCGATATATATTCTAACATAAATAATGAAATAGCCTGTAAATGTAAAAGTAATAAATTGAATATAATCGATTAAGATTTTGTGGAGTTACACGTTAGAATAGGTGCATTAATGAATAATTAGTCAAGAGGAACGTATCCTTAGTAATTCTCTTTCTCTTTTCTTCTGTAGCCAAAAAAAGTATTTTTATCGCATTCTTCATTTCAGATGTTAAGCTTAAATCTTTAAACTTTGTTTAAAATATGTAAGAAGAAGATAAATAATTATATATGTTAAGGGATAAACTAAAGATGTTTCTATAGTAACATGTTAATAAGGACAGCTCTAGAATAGAACAAATTATTACGCTCAATTTATTACGCTCGTTCTCTTCCCGTGCTTTGTAAACGCGTGTAGAAACAAATTTTTTTTATTGCAATCAAAGAGAGAAAATAGTGTTAATGTATCCTAGACTCTTGTGAAATTATGACAGCAAGAATATAATATACAATAACAAGGAATGATTTTGATTGGGATAACGTAAAAATTTTGGATAAAGAGATGTTTTGGAATAAGAGATTGTTATCTGAAATGATCCATATCAAGAGGCAAAAAAATGGTCTTAACCTACAGAATGACACATTAAAACTTGATCCGTTATATGAGAGTCTCTTTTCAATTTCGTGACGCTTCTTCACATTACTCTCTCTTTGTTATAATAAGCTTAGGTTTTTTATTATTTTTTGTTAATGTATGAGGGTTTCCTTGAGAGTTTCAAATTTGAGTGCGTGTACTTAATTTATGTTAATTTATCACAGACTTTTTATTCTATTGACTCTTTTCTATTGACTATTTATTTCAGACTTTTTATTCTACTGACACAGATATTATTCTAATTTAATTTTTAATCTTACTGTTTTATGTCATTGACATTACAAACTTGACTATTAAGACATATTTTTAAATAATAACAAAAAATTTTATTAAGACATATTTTTAAATAATAACAAAAAAAAAATTCTCTGTTTTTTTTTTCTTCTTTCTCCTTTTTTTTTTCTCTTTTCTTTTTCCCTATGTTTTTTACTTTTTTATTACTTATTAATTAGTATTTTTATTT
>NW_017298310.1:554796-555969 GCF_001594075.2 Trachymyrmex cornetzi
TTTCTCCTTTTTCTTTTTTCTTTTTTCTCTTTTCTTTTTCCCTATGTTTTTTACTTTTTTATTACTTATTAATTAGTATTTTTATTTATCTTATAATACCTTTTAATATCGTCCTCGTGATAGTTTTTAATTATTATACTTGTTACGAGGTTTCGTCTTACTTTTGATCAGATTTGAAGCGTTCAAATTTACCTTCGTACATATAAGCACAACGTTGTCATTGGTTGACGTGTGTTTTGGAGAGATATTGTTTTTCTGTTTGACTGAAATAGGTCTCATTACCAACCGACTCTCCGAACGGTTGAGTTTGTCTCGAAAGATTTTCCTCACGTAAGCAGTTTATTCTCACATAATTTATTAGAATTTTTATTTTTATTTCATTATCAATTTGTCTCTGTATTTGGTGATTAATTTATTGGTGCAGTGTTCCGTCAATCAGTGGCGGTTCTTTTTGAGACACACGTCACCCTGATTCACTTGGAAGAAGATAGGAAATAATTTATTAACCTGCGACATGTAAGTCCAATTAATGTTCGAATCTGCGTGCCTTTTTCTTAAAACCTCTGATCGTAACTTTGTTTTTGTTTGTTTCCATTTTACCTATAGAAATTCTACCAAATTTTTGTCACTGGACGAAGTCGGTGCAAATTTGTAATGTATACAATATTTCAATTTTCAATGTAATTCATTTTTGATCGGCACTGAAGAGGACCCAAAGCAAGGGCCGAAACGTTTGCCTTAACAACTAGCATAACTTTATATATTTTTATTGTTAATCAATAAAGTGATAAGGGAAAAAAAAATTTTTTTTACACATTCTATTCTGTGTCGGCTCTGATAGGCACTTAATACTTATTTGTTAGATAATAACAAGGAAGAAATGCACGATTTAAATTTTTTATATTTTATTTTCTAGTAAAGATATCGATGCCGTTTCTGAATATGTTATTCAGACTTACGCACATTAATTGCAAGAAGATTTAATTGTAAAAGACAAAAAAATTGTTATAAAAATTGTAAAAGATGTATAAAAACTGATTTTTACAAAAATCATATATTTTACTAACTTTTTAAATGTCTGTACCAAAGCTTAAATTAATAAAAGAGCAATTATAATGTAAAAATACATTATTAACGTGGGCGTCCAGAGGGCGGCGGCAAAGGGGCATTCGC
>NW_017298310.1:555982-558267 GCF_001594075.2 Trachymyrmex cornetzi
CCCTTGGTCGAGAGACGCGTGTTGAATAAAAGCGCATGTTGGTAGGGTTAAAATTTTAAACAATATAATATATTATAGGACCTTTTATGTGATAACATAAACCATAGAAATCAAAGTCTTAAACGGTCTAACTGGATCTTAATGCTCGTATCATTCTTATGTGAATTTATATACTACGTGTGTAGTCCCCAGAAACGCGCGCCGAAATGATTTTTCGGTCTTGAAACGCTAACTCTATTAAACTACCGCAGTAATATCACGAATTAAATTGACTAGTAATTTAACAAATTTTTTATGCTTATTCGCATCTTCCAAACGATCTTAATAATGTTGAATGACATATTAAAATCTGTAAATAATTAATTCTTATTGCAAAAAATATTACCTCGGCCGGAAGTCGGACCCGGATCTCTTGCATTCCGTGAGAGAGTAGTCTAAAGGCTTAGGACACTCGCACGGAATGCAAGAGATCCGGGTCCGACTTCCGGCCGAGGTAATATTTTTTGCAATAAGAATTAATTATTTACAGATTTTAATATGTCATTCAACATTATTAAGATCGTTTGGAAAATGCGAATAAGCATAAAAAATTTGTTAAATTACTAGTCAATTTAATTCGTGATATTTCTACGGTAGTTTAATAGAGTTAGCCAAACCGAAAAATCATTTCGGCGCGCGTTTCTGGGGACTACACACGTAGTATATAAATTCACATAAGAATCATACGAGCATTAAGATTCAGCTAGACCGTTTAAGACTATGATTTTAAAGTTTTAAGATACAAAAATACAAAAAAAATCAACTCAAAAAACGAAATACCTTCCTCGACATACACCTATCTCGTCGTGGTGAGGAAACTTTTAACTAAAAGATGTAAACATTACAACTGAATAAGTGACAAAAAAAAGATCATTAACTCGATATTGTAGGGATTGTAGGTTCACTAAGGAAGGAAATATTTGAACATTTTTTCCTTACGTGTGGCAAGACTGCTCCCCCCCCTTAGAAAAAGTCCTGCGGACGCCCATAATTATTAATATTTAATATGGCCATCACAAGCTTTGATTATAACATTATATTATAATCAATCTATATTTTACATATTGATCGATCATTCTTGTCAAAACAAAAAGTTATCAACTTCGAAAGTATAGTTAATTGTGAATATCCAGCTTTATATCATGAAATTGCTTTAAAATATTTCTAATTTAATACCATACCCCGATGAAAATTTTTCTTAAAATTCTTCATATAATTTTTAAAGACTTTAATATAAATTTCAAAATGTTTCAGAGTATCTATAATTTTTATAACTTCTTTATAATTTTTTTTAGAAAATTCCTGAAATTTTTTTATACAAATTGAAACTTTTCACAAATATTTTACGAAAACCTATCACTTTTCTAGAATTTTTCATACATATGAATTCTAAAATATTCTGATATTTCTAAGATTTGTCATTCTATAATCTCTCCGAGTAGAAAATTTATACAAAATCTAAAAAAGTTTATGATAGTTTTATACTAGGGCTACATTCCAAAACTTCCTCTCCGAGGAAGATTTTACTCTATATGCTATAGTATACGTTACGTGTACTATATATTTCGAGTAAAATTTTGCTCGGAGAGGAAGTTTTGGACCGTAGCCTAGGAAAACAAATCATAAAAATCTCTTATGTCGTTGAACGACGTGGATAAAATAAACTCACGTATTTTTTTGCTCGCTAGTTCATATGTGTACAAATAACATCTGTATATCATCACGGGATAACATCGGGAAGTTGCTGAAATTAAATAGCTATTACTTTGTAAACAGAATGAGATGAATTATATATTGTATTATAGAAGAAATCTCGTATTTATTAGCACAGTATAAAAGAATTATACGTATATACTCATAAAAATTAATATAAAAAAGGGCCGACAACTTGCTAGTTGTTCATAACTAATGCCCGTTACTACCAATATAGTTTTTGAATCTTGATTTAACTAACTTTTCATTTTTTCTAGTTCTATATAAGAATTATTATAAAAAGGAGGAAGAGTAAGTTAAACTGAAATTAAAGTTAAACTATTACATACTAATACATTGTTAGAAATGGACATTAGTGATATATTATTTTTAACGGTAAATATTACAAACAAATTTTTGGAACTCCTATGGGATCTCCATTATCACCTATTGTGGCAGACATGGTTATGCAAGATTTAGAGGAAACTGCACTTGGATTATTGCCGGTTAGGTTATCTTTTTATTACCGGTACGTAGATGATGTTATTTTGGCG
>NW_017298310.1:559568-567595 GCF_001594075.2 Trachymyrmex cornetzi
GAGATTTTAATTTGATTTAATTAAATACGTTTTGTTTAAAGATTGGTTCTATGCCCTTTTTAATTGTCATATTGTTTTATACATACGGAACCTTATAATTACTTATTTAGTGATATATGTTTTTGAAACAATGATCATGTGAACTCTCACAATAATCATGGAGCTCTTTTAAAAATTATTAAGTATAATTTCTAACATTAGTAATTATAACTGAATCTTAGAAGAATTTTTTTTAGGAAAATAGCCGCCTATGCCGAGATCTTTTGAACATTGACCATACAATGTCGCGATCTTTTAAACCCTGATCTGCTGAGTTTTTAATAATATTTATTTTTACGAATTTTCATAAATGTATATTTCTTTTACACTGTACGTTCTAAAGATGTTGGATTTCTTGTGTAGAGCGTACTTGGATATCAAAAAAGAATAATATTTTGTTATATTTTTAATTTCTATGTGTATCAAAATGTAAATCAATATATTTATATAATTAGTTTTAAAATAAATACAACGCCTATATTAATGTAGGGAAGTTCGACAAGTGTAAAAAATAATTTAAAATTTTGCAGTTTAGAGTTGAGGAATCTAATCAAGAAAACAATTTTTTAGCCTATAATTCAATTTTAGAAAGGAAGCAGCTCCTTCAATAAAATCAGTTTTTATGATTTTAAGTGAATATCTCGAAAATTGAAAACAATAGAAAATATGAAGGAATATTTGTAACAACAGTTTCATGGTTTCTCGAAAGCACTTTAATGGTGCGATTAGATTTGTGAAAAATGTTAAATTTTTATTAAACCGAATTATAGCAGCTAAAAGATTCTTTTTTATAATTAAGTACTTCTACTGTAATTTTATGCAAAAAGTTTCAAATTTTCTTTATTTTACATTTCCAAACTTCCCTTGTTAATGCTTAATAAATTTTGAACCTTTAATACATTTATTTCAATCTCTCTTTCTCTCCCACTCTCTCTCTCTCTCTCTCTCTCTCTCTCTCTCTCTCTCTCTCATATAAATTTGAATAAATTAAATTCAGATAGCGCGAATTGTGTAAATTTGTTTTTTTCGCGGTATTCTTCTACATTATTTTACAAAGTAGCATTAACGAAAAGCATTGTAATCTATTATATGTCTCAGATAACATGACTAGAGAGATATCAGTAAAATTCTAAAATAGTATCCAACTTGATCGCAAAGTGCGAACATATTAGCAGAAAGATAGAACAATTAATTGGATGATAAAACTATGCGCCAACTAAAAATAAACTTTCTTGCATTTCACGTAAAACGTTGTTATAAAGTTACTAGATTACTTCGGAAAAAAATAAATTTATGTTTTTTTAAGACAAAAAATTAATAACTATAATAGTGCACTATTAACACTTTATTTTTAATCAATGGTTAGAGATTTTTCGATTATACTTTAGAATGATACTGTTTGAGGAATATATTTCTCTTTTTGTTTGATATGGTAACTAGATATATATATTTATATATGTATATCATAATTAGTAGACGATTATTTATAACAACTTTAATTCTGACAAATGTACGACTACTGTACTCTCCAACTGTGACTGTACTTTCATGCTATTGTTGGAGATTTTTTTATAGTGCTTTAGAATGATACTGTTGGATACGAATGTAGCGTGCTTTTTTTTTCGCTAAAATAACTATATAATTTTTCAAATTATAGTTGATGATCATTTAGCAGCTTTCATAATGTCGCAAATTGAACGACAATAATAAACTTCTATTATCGCTTTCTTGTTAGTGTTGGAGATTTGTCAATTATATAATTTTAGAATAATACTGTTAGATGTATGTAGCGTTAACAGTATAAATTTATCGAGCTCTCTATATTAAAAATAATATTAATAATAAAACAAGGCAACTAAGAACTAATACGCAGTTGTTATTAAAGTGTTACAATTCTTCTTTATCATTCTTCTTTACATACAATTCCGACGTTTCGGCTGCTTTTTTCAGCCATCTTTAAGGTATTAAATCCAGCAAATTATCTAATATTATTAAATGATATTATTATGAATGCGAGCGCAATCAGCAAACCTCGAGTAATTCCCCATTCGATTATGTGAAATCCTCTTCTTACAATTCAACAGTTGGTAAGATATCGGATACGATCATATGTTACATAGCCATTATTGACGAAAACACAGGTGCAATCGTACAAGTTTTATATAATTTTGATTTAAGTTGTGTATAACGGAATGGAGATGCAATTCTTCGGTATAACCGATCTTACCAACTGTTGAATTGTAAGAAGAGGGTTTCACATAATCGAATGTGGAGAGAGAATTACTCGAAGTTTGCTGATATTGCCTGCATTCATAATAATATCATTTAATAATATTGGATAATTTGCTGGATTTAATACCTTGAGAGAGAGAGAGAGAGAGAGAGAAGATGGTTGAAAAAAGCAGCCAAAACATTGGAATTGTATGTAAAGAAAAATAATAAAGAATTATAACACACGTTAATAACAACAGCGTATTAGCTCTGAATTGCGTATGTAGCATCCTTTTTGTTCCCTGATATACAGGGTCAGTTTTTTAACCTGAGACTGCAAAATATCTGGAAAAATAAGCATTGTACGAAAAAATGTTCCAAATAAACCCTTAATATTTTTGAGGGAGCAATTATATCCCGCAAAAGTTAGCCGCCTTCAGCCTCCCCCCCCTGGGGGTAAGGCTGGGGATAACTTTGAAATCTTAAATGGGAACACCTACTTTTTATTACACATTCTTGTAGATCATCTCGAGAGCTTTCCAAAACACTATAATTAAGTACCTTTTCGTTAAGTACTTGTTAAATCATAAGGCTTGAAAGTTACAGTACCGCCGGCGCATTAGCATTATGCAAGATGCCTGACCGACAACTAAAACCTCTTGAATATTGTTCAGAATCATGTCCTGAATAACATTTATCAAGACTAAGATTATTGAAGGTTGTTCCTCTTATTTTTATTTTTACGTAAAAATAAATTTTTAGTGCAAAAAGTAGGGGTTCCCATTTAAGATTTAAAAGTTATCCCCAGCCTCACTCCCATGAGGGGGGGAGGGCGGGAGGCGGCTAACTTTTGCGGGATAGAATTGCTCCCTCAAAAATATTGAGAGTTTATTTGGAATATTTTTTCGTACAATGCTTATTTTTCCAGATATTTTGCAGTCTCAGGTTAAAAAACTCACCCGGTAGATATGGATTTTTAAATTATGTATCTACCTTTTATTGGCCGTAAATATCATATTTTTGGATTCGATACACTGCTGACCAGTGTAATACCTTCTCATTCCGAAGCGGCTTATGTGCTAAAATACTAGACTAACATAAGAAAAAACAATCTAATAGCCGTTTTGGAATGCGAAAATACTATTACTGGTCAACAGTGTATCAAACCCAAAAATATGTTTTTTACGGAGTGCAAACATATAATTTTAAAACATACTTTATAGTTTCAAATCAATGATATGAATTACATTTGTTTTCTCAATTTAAATATATGAAATTATTAAAAGTAATAAGTAATTTCTATGTTTTCGGCTGCTTGATTTAAAGATATTCTTTTATTGTAATATATAAAGTTTTTATTTTTAAATAAATATCTTTTTTTTAGAAAAACTATATACTTAATTTTAAACATAATAATATTTGATGAACTATAAATTAATATAAAAGCTAATAAGTTTTTACAAACTCCTTTAATTAAAATAATTAATAAAACCGTAAAATATGTATTACAGGCAATAGGAGTCGACGTTGGTTATCAGTTAGCGCAATTTTTCTTAATACTAAATATATATACCTTAACTTTGAACATTTCCACTCATGGTTTGAGTCTTCATCAGCAATCTTTCACCCTAACGTAACGATTGGAGTATTGCATGACAAAATGATATTTCCAACATTTTTCCTCTCGAATATTGAACCGTTTACTGTTGTGAGGTAAGTCACATACTCACAAAGTTAGAAAGCTGAGTGGCAATGAGAACTCAAGCTCACACAGTCGACGCTTCTACACTGAACAATGAATCTCTCTTATGTAACATATTGTAACTCGTTAATATGTTATAAATTATCGTCAAATTTTAAAAAATAACTGCGAGAACAATATGTGTCGTGTCATTTCGACAGTCAGTTAAATAATTCTGATGAAGACTCAAACCATGAGTGGAAACGTTCAAAGTTAAGGTTTATATATTTAGTATTAAAAAAAATTGCGCTAACTGATAACCAGCGTCAACTCCTATTGCCTGTAATACATATTTTACGGTTTTATTAATAATAATATCTAATTGATTGAATAAATAAGTATTCAAATAATTTATTAGATAAAGCAAAACGTTTTTCTAAATGAAATAAATATTTATTTAAGTATAATAATATTTCATTATTGTTTTCTAACTTAGTTAAAAAATTCGTTGCAGTTAAACAGAGATGTAAACCATACGTGAATTTGACAAAGTCCCAAATTTTTTCCAAATCATAAAAAAATACATAATAATAATTAGATAATTTGCGGGAGGAATAAAATATAATATTACTTGTGTTTACTACATATAATATGCAATAGCTCCTGACAGACTTGGGAAATTGTTCGTTGCACATAAACGGAGATGTAAACACCATACGTGAATTTGAAAGTTCCAAATTTTGTTCCAAACATCCTTTCGTAAATTCCATCAAAAAAAAATCTTCTTGACGTTTTCTGGATGGATTCATGAATTATTAAATACATATTTTATAAAATTTTACATTATATCAGAATTCTCTTGTCTCATTCCCCACTACACTTACGATCTAATCATATTCTGCATTATTTTATTTACGGTATAATCCTGTAAAGAAGAAAATTAACATTTGATAGAATAGAATACTTTTCGAGAAATCCAATAGTTATCAACTTTAACGCTTAATATCTCGATTCACGAGACAGAGCAACATATTTTTCTGCCAGATTCTTTCATTTCATGCAAAAACGCGTTGAATTAAGCTGCTATACATCAATCGCCCTAGACCGCCGACTGATGGCGTTGATCACGACACTCATTTCTCCGACGGCAAACGAAATCCTAGACACTCATTTCCTCGAACACCTAGACACCCACTTTCTCGACGGTGAATGCAGACAATACCCAGACAACCACTTACTCGGCGGCGAATACCTAGACACTCAGTTCCTCGACTACAAACACCTAGACATCCACTTCCTCGACGGCGAACAGCTAGACACTCATTTCCTCGACGTCGAACACCTAGACACCAACTTCCTCTACCGCAAACACCTAGACACCAACTTCCTCGACGGCGAACACCTAGATGCCTATTTCCTCGACGGCAAACACCTAGACTCCAACTTCCTCGACGGCGGACATCTAGACACCCACTTCCTCGATGGCGAATGTAGACAACACCTAGAACACCCACTTCTTCGAAGGCGAACACCTAGACAACCATTTCCTCGACGGCGGACACCTAGACACTCATTTCCTCGACGGCGAACACCTAGACACTCATTTCCCCAATAGCGAACACCTAGACACCCACTTCCTCGATGGCGATCATCTAGACACCCATTTCTTCGATCTAGACATCTACTTACTCGACGGCGAACACCTAGACGCTTAATTCCTGAATATCTATACACCCTCTTCCTCGACGCGGTAAATATCTAGATCTTCAACGACAATCTCGATATTTCATTTTAATTATAATTAATATTTTATTTTAATTCATTTTATTAATTTTAATTTCAATTAATTAATTATAACACGTCACATCGTATATGTTACAATGTTGTCATCGCTGATTATCACAGCCGTCATGTGTGATTGATCACGTTCGAATGTGCAATGCTACCATCGCTAGGTTAAGTCGAAAGCCCTCTATTGTCGAAAAAACGAGATGGACATTTTCTCCTGGTCGACGACAATAATGACAATAAGGACGACGTATCTGCAAATGAACTGAAAAAGTAACAGTTCGGAACTTTGCGTCGCGATATCTCCGCTCGTAGGAGTGTAGGACACGTAGAAAAAAAATAAAAGCACTTTTATCATATAATCCGTGTGGTGGCTATCGATTGAGCATACATAAAACGCGATCGGTTCAGCCGTTATTGAGATCCGATAATCTCGATCTGCCGCAACTCGTCGGTTCGCGTAAAGGAGACACGGCAGTGTAACTTCGCGCAGCTTAGCGCCGAGACACTACTAGTGTCTCCAGATTCAATTTCAATGTAATGTATTTATTTAGTAAAAAAATGTTTCTTGTCGATGTAAATGTGCAAATAAGCAAATAATTTAATATTCGCTAATAATAAATAAAGTTTAATTAATAACATTCAATAAATATTTGTGATTGTTTTTATTCATTAATTTTGATATATGATAATAATATCTTTCATCTACAAATGAGAAAAAAGGTATATCTTTATTTAAATAATAACTCACTAAATAAAACAAAATGTTTCTTTAAACAAAATAAATATTTATTAAATATATACTTATTATATATACATATTTATTAAAGTATACATTATTAATGTAATGCATTTTTGTAATTAATACAAATTTTTATGCAATTCGACATTTAAGCTGTGAATCTTGATTGGATATTTTGTTACCGCTTGGTGCGGCAAACTTTCCGCGTTCTATATCCCGATTCTGTACCGAGAATTTAATCGTATTGTTATATGTATTATCGTTGCACAGCATTTTTATCATGTATAGTACTTGCACAACAATACAACGAAATCAACATTAAGAGTTACAGAATCGAAATACTTGAATAACTATCAAATACCGAATTGACAAAGAAGCGTGCGATTATATAGCTCAGCATTAACTATTAATAATGCTACATACGTATAACAGTATTAGGTTTACTACTTGGAAAACTTGGATTCGAATCCCGTCGATGCATTTTCGAAAATCATAAAATTGTATAAGCGATTGTAATTAATAAAATATATGTGAAATTTATTGTACATATATAAAATTTGTTGACGTATGTAAAATTTTTTTTTTTTAATTAAGACGTTTTTTTCAATGTAGTATGACATACAACTATATTTAATAGTAGTGAGCTATTGTTGAGGAGATTGAAAGTGAATTTAAATTAATCGACACTAGAAACCTATTTTAGGAGATGGAAAATGAGCTACAGTTGTTCAATAATAGTAAGCTAATATACCAGGTATGTAAATATGAAACCGGAATTTACCAATAGATGGCCATAGCTGTCACTGTAGTTGCCGTCATACCGCGTCATTGACGCCATTTCCTCGTTCTGACATCTGACAAAGATTTTCAACTCACAACAATACAAGTTTCATACAACAGTATAGTTTGTAATAGCGTTGAACATATCGAATTTTGTGTCTGGAAACTACGATTTTCGGAGCATTAATTTTCTGTTACCATTTGAAGAAAACTGCTGCAGAATCGCATCGAATGCTTGTCGAAGCTTACGGTGAGCATGCTCTTGCTAAATCACAGTGCTTTGAGTGGTTTAAAAAATTCAAAAGTGGCGATTTTGACGTGAGAAACGAAGTACGTGGAAAACCACCGAAAAAGTTTGAAAACAGCGAATTGCAAGCAGTGTTGGATGACGCTCAAACTCAACATCAACTCGCGGATCAATTGAATGTGACACGAGAAGCCGCCTCCATACGTTTGAAATCCATGGGAAAGATCCAGAAGATAGGAAAATGGGTTCCACATGAACTGAATGAAAGAGAGCAGGAAAACCGAAAAACCACTTGCGAAATGCTGCTCGCCAGATACAAAAGAAAGTCATTTCTCCATCGAATTGTGACTGGCGATGAAAAATGGATATATTTTGAGAATCCTAAGCGTAAAAGATCATGGGTAACTCCAGGCGAATCGTCGATATCGACTGCAAGGCCAAATGCCAAATCGCTATGGACGGAAGACAATGCTCTGTGTTTGGTGGGATCAGAAAGGTGTGATCTATTATGAGCTGCTAAAACCTGGCGAAACTGTTAA
>NW_017298310.1:567715-569518 GCF_001594075.2 Trachymyrmex cornetzi
ACAGCAAAACTGGTCAAGGAAACGATTGAGGCGTTTGGTTGGGAAATACTTTCGCATGCAGCTTACTCACCAGACTTGGCTCCGTCCGATTACTACTAATTTGCATCGATGGGACACGCATTTGTTCAGCAGCGCTTCACTTCTTACGAAGATGTACGAAAATGGCTAGATGACTGGTTTGGCTCAAAAGAGCAACAATTTTTTTGGCGTGGCATCCACAAATTGTCAGACAGATGAGAAAAATGTATAGCTAGCGATGGGCAATACTTCGAATAAAATATTTTTTATCATTTTCATGCAATAAACGTGTATTTTCTATTAAAAAATTCCGGTTTCATATTTACATACCTGGTATAAAACTAAAAGCGGAATATAGATTTTCGATAATAGGGGAAAACGGGGCAAGTTGTTACACGGGGTAAGTTATTACAGTTAGTTCTTTTGGTTGCCGTAGGTAGCAGCATATTTTTATGAATATTTATATATATTATATATTCTTATGATATTCTTCAACTTCTCTTAGTTTAGCCGCCATATTTGAAGTCTGGAAGACGCTACATACGTATGTTTTCTTGATTTTTACTATAATATCAAAAATAAATATCTCATTGTATAAATTGCTTGTATTACTGTATATATAAGTTAGAGATATGTATGTGATTATTCTTTTCTATATTTATTTTATATACATTTGATTATAATAACACATTTTGTTTGTATCGATATACGTACTGGTTTTCGATCTGTATATTTTTTCGGATTGAAAATGGAATGTTGGGACAAATTGTTACACTTCGATCGGGGCAGGTTGTTGCAGTGTAACAACTTACCTTATTCAAAACAATTTTTTTTCTTTTACATAATGACGCACAGACTTCTATAAATAGACTGCAGACTTCGTCTTCATGTTTGAAAACAGCGCTGGGCAGCGCCATATTTCTGTTCACCCATTCTCACATGTATAAATCACACGGATAATAACGTTAGTTAGTGTTTTCAAATAAATTTATGCGATATTCACAGATAGGAAGCATACATATGTAAACCGAAACAAGGATAGCTCGGAATCAGGTTCATCTCTTTTTATCATATTGAGTCAGCAGTCTAGTTATAAAAGTAGAATGGTGCACTCTTATAAAAAAAAAGACAAATAGAGGATCTGTAAATGTAAAAACGTATGCAACAAACAGCGGCAAAGAAAGTTAAAGATGGCCACCTGTCTGTGAGAAAAGCAGCAAATGCGTATAATTTAATTTTAACTCATGTATTACGTAATATATATATATATATATATATATATATATATATATATATTAATTTTAACTTATTGACACTATGCAAAGCATTTCACAAATTTCACATATTAACTCGATTTTAGTTAAATTACGGATTTCTTACATGGGTATCCAGCTAAGTTTATACAACAGACGACAATGAAATTTTTAATTTTAGACAACAACCTAACAATGATTCAATTAGTGTGTCCGGTGAATACACCTAATATTCGAATAAATGAATAAAGAATGAAAAAATACTCATTCGAATACATTTCTTTTTTATTCGTCAAGAAACGAATAAATACTTTTTCATTCCATTTGAATGAATATTTTTTAAATATGATTACGAATATTTTCGTTTTGTATTCATTTCTACTCTGTATTATTTGCACATTATATTCCCAGATAGCACACGAAGTACAACGGATATCCGTTATTGATCCAGAATGTACATACAACATACTGGACATAATATAAATATACATGAATGTATATACATACAAAGGACATACTATAAACATCGATA
>NW_017298310.1:570066-576600 GCF_001594075.2 Trachymyrmex cornetzi
GGCGGACAATGTATGTACATTGTATGTACATATTGAAATGTCCATAAATGTGTTTTTATTTAACAAATATCAACGTATGATTTTGTTCCCAACTAATCTTTTTAAGTATTAATAATATGCCAGTAAAGGTACAAAATTAAAAATAGTTACTGTAGAAGTATATGGGTACGTTGACAATGATTTGATTACATGCGTATGATTAGCTCAGCGTTAGTATACTAGGCTACCATTTAGGGATCCAGGGTTCAAATCTCAACGGCGATGCGTTTTCCAAATTAATTTGTAATTAATAAAATACATAAGATATATATAGAATACAAATTGAAGACAAATTGAACCAGAAAATTAATAATCACCATTTAAAAATAAAAAAAATTATTTTTTTGCTGTATTCCCATTGTATCTTCAAATTGACTCCATCAGAGGTTTATTTCATATTCATGAATATCCACTGTATATCCATGAAACTTAAATTAATATCCATTGTATCCCCATTGTATCTTCGAATTGATTCCAGTATAGATCCATTTTATGTCCATAGGATATACATATGTATATCCTATGTATATCCTATGTACATCGTATGGATATTCGTAATATGCTAGATACATCCATGGGAACATATCCATGGGACATACATAGGATGTGCGGATGTATATTCTATGGACATGAAATGACTCAATGATGGAGACAATTCAATGATACAGTGGATATACAATGGATACTAATTTAATACAAGTGGAAGTCCACTGAATATCCATCATCCTTTCATGTATATCCAATGTATATACAATATCTATTTTTGTGCTATCTGTGCTATCTGGTTATAGCTTGCAAGCCTGCAAAAGAAAACAGAAATCTATAAAAACAATAGCTACGATTACACCACGCGCTTAATCCGCCACCTATACAACGGGCCTCCTTGTTTAACCTATAGGTTAAACAAAGATATTTTTATTGGAAATAAATAATATATCTCGGTATTTAATGTCTTAAACAGACCATAATGAACGATGCGCCCAAGATATCTTACAATATGTTTATGACATTACTGTGACGTAACTGGAATTATATTGGAATATACCGTGTGTTTCAGACCACCCTTTTATCTTCGCAGTATAAGGTCCAATCCAAAAAAAGTGTTCAGACAAAAGTTGTAGGGTTTCTAAAGACCTATTTACTGGCGCTATGAGTTTGATCTTGGGTGGCATCGCCAAGGTCAGGCCAAGATAACATTTTTTTAAATGGAACTCCTTATCTTTCATAACATTTTCTTGTAGCTTACCTTGAGAGCTTTTCAAAACACTATAATAAAATATTTTTTTATTAAATATTTTTCGAGTTATAAGGCTCGAAAGTTACAGTACAGCCGATATTAGCATTACGCAAGTTATCAGACCGACAGCTAAAACCTCTTGAATGTTGTTCAGCATCATGTCCTGGATAACATTTGTCAAGATCAAGGTCATTGCAAGCTGTACCTTTTATTTTCATTTTTGCACTAAAAATTCATTTTTACATAAAAATGAAAATAAGAGGTACAGCTTGAAATGATTTTGATCTTGACAAATGTTATCCAGGACATGATGCTGAACAACATTCAAGAGGTTTTAGCTGTCGGACGGATAACTTGCGTAATGCTAATATCGGCTGTACTGTAACTTTCGAGCATTATAACTCGAAAAATACTTAATAAATAATATTTTATTATAGTATTTTGAAAAGCTCTTGAGGTAAACTACAAGAAAATGTAATGAAAAATAGGGATGTTACGTCCAGTGGACTCTCACGACTCTTTTCTTTCGTGGAAATCTGGATTTCGTTGAAATAAAAAGACAGCTGCGAATAACAAACTAACTGAACGTTATAGCTAGAGAAGACTAAAATTCTCTTTTCCCACGTAAAAAACTAAACGAAGAATCCAGTATCTCCTCGTAAATGTCGCTCTGAAATGAATTAAAATCAGTGCACGTGTGCGTGCGGCGGGACCAAAAGGACATCGAGTCTGTGCCCTCTCGAACATTGCTACTAAAAAGATAATAAAGATATCATTGGAAGTGAGACCGGCGCTAAGATATTTTTCTTTTTCTCTCTACGGTCAAGCCGCGGACGATTCTTGCGACACGCGACGCTCAGGGGTGGGTCCGGGGTGGTCTCGTGGTGACGTTGCACGTGCGCTTTCTTGACACATGCGTTTTCCCATAAATATTAAGATCGTAAAAATTAAGGATAACACTTTCTCACACTACAGACTCCGGTCAACGTCCTTTCTTCCCCCGAAAAATCTTGACCAATCCAAGAACCAAGAAAATTCCTACCATTAGTTAACGAAACCTATTCCACCAATCCGAATTCAAGTAATCGGGGGCGATTAGTATAAAATCGCGATCCCGCGGTCCTTCAGCGCCTTTTCTTTTAATTTTTCCGGAGCGTGGAAACACGTTAGTCTTTTTTTTATTCTGGAGCGTATAAGCCCTCTGCTATTTTCTCAAAACTACACGGAGACTAAATCTCTTTCATTCTTACGGAATTTCAAAACCAAGTACAAGTCTCGTTTATTTTCTGGAGTTATGAAGAATTTAGAACCAGTGCACCACCAGAAAGAGCCGCTCTACCAGGACCATCTTCATCAGCTCCGAGTCTATTGCTCTAGTCAATCGACGCAGCGTTGTGTGACACGATCGTAAATAGTAAGTGAACGTCACTCTCCTTTCCTTTTTGTGTGTTTCTCTTTTCCCTTCTTTCTCCTTTTTATTTCTCTCTCTCTCTCTCTCTCTCTCTCTCTCTCTCTCGGATGGTCCTCCTTTTTAACTCAATATTATTCACAGTGTGATCACGCAGACTTTCCACCCTTCATCGCCGTCAAGTAGCAGGACCTAACAACGCGCAGTGGCTTCACGTCCGTGTCCGTTCCGTCATTTCGAAGAATCTTAGGGAATCTTCTCCCCCGCCACATTCGCTAAGACCCGCACAAAGTCCTATCGTTTAATCCTTCCTCCCACCGTTATCGCTTCCACCTGAAATATCATATTCCCCTGTTTCTGACCTGTCGCCTGACTTCTTTGATACCCTTTTCCCGTCTAGCCTTCTCCCGACACCACCCTCGATCGAAGAGGCTCCTTTCTCAGAAGTCACCCCCTCACCTCTTCCCTCCCCAATAGACTCCTATTCTCTTCCAAATCCCTTTCCCCTTCTCTTCCACAGTGCCCTCCAACTAATAGATTACATGTCCCACTTTACTCCATCAACAAACGACCGAGTCATAGTTACCATTCCTGGATGCACTTGTCCTTTTTCCGTCCCCGTATCGTCTCTCATTCCAATTAATCCCCTCTCCTTCCTATGAATTCCCACTCCTCTAGATTTCCTCTTTATTCTCACACACTCATACACATCCACACCTACATCGACACCCACCAAAAAACACTACTATATATGTAATTATATTTATACATGCACGAACTTAAAAGCGGTTCCGATTGTAAAACGACACAAAAAATGTAACTATAACCTTGTTAATTATATTTCATACTAATTAAATCGTAGCTCATTATATATAATTAACGAAGCCTCTCCTTTTATTCATTTTAAGTTCTCCCGCGGTTGCACTTCGCCCTTTCCCCGGTCACTTGGATTAAATTCCATGACCGAAAGCCAGGGCATACGAACGCATTGGCACATCTGGTGTTAAAGTGCGCCCTCGTGGCACATTGACCCAGTTGCGCCCTTTAAACTCAAAAGTGTGTTCGATTCGTGTGTCCGCTTAGCGGAGCACGAGTTGAGGTTTCCCCTTCGTCCTCCGTTCGACCCCCGGCTCGTTAGGAGCCTCAGGACAAAGCTAGGGGCCTCCCGGTTTGTATAGGTCTTTCCCATAGCTCCCTCGCGGTCCGGAGCCTGGAAACGACTAAATCGGTCAAATTTTGGTTCCTGTTACGTTCACCCCCTCAGTTCCATGCGTGCGGAACTTGGACGTAACAGGGAATTCCATTTAAAAAAATCGATGTGATCTTGACCTGACCTTGGCGATGCCAGCCAAGATCGAACTCATAGCGCCAGTAAATAGGTCTTTAAAAACCCTACAACTTTTGTCTGAACACTTTTTCGATTGGACCTTATACTGCGAAGATAAAAGGGTGGGACGGGTGGTCTGAAACACCCGGTATATGGCATTCTATCAAATAGATATTTATGAATTAAAAATGCATTATTTTCTAAAATATTTTCCAAAATTTCTAAGTTTCCTTCATAAAATTTGAATATTACAATGACAAAAATAAATAAAATTCATTTTTTTTACTTAAAGTCATCAAAGTGCTGGTTATAGTTACGGGTAATGATTGCTTATTGGAGCTTTTTTTAGTTTATATTTTGCTTGAATGAATATGAATACTCGTTAAACATTCATAGTTTTTTTGTAAATAAATATTTTTTGAAAAGCCAAAACTTTGAATGAATATATGATTACACTATTTTTTATGTGAAAATTTTGAATAAATACAATTTGAAGCTAAATTATAATTTTTTGTATTCATTAGGCACACTAGATTCAATGATTGTATCCGCCTATCTTTTTACAACGTATCAATTTGACTCCAATATTGTTACTTATACATTGAGAAAGACCTAATCTTATGGTCGAAACGTCAACTTGAAGTTTGGAACGTTCTTGGAGCGATTTTTTCAAAATAGTTTGTCCCATTTCTCCTTTTGCTCAGAGCTACATCTTCATGCCAGACAACAAATAAAAAATACCTCGAGCGAATCTATGCGTCGAAAGACACCCTTAACGGCGAAAAATTATCCTCAAAAAACTGAAAAAAATTCTTTGAAAGCCGAAAATGATTTGTCTCATTTCTCCTTTTGCACAGAGTTACACCTATATACCAGACAACAAATAAAAAATACCCCGAGCGAATCCATGCGTCGGAAGACACCTTTAACGGCGAAAAACTACCCTCGAAAAACTGAAAAAAATTCTATGAAAGCCGAAAATGATTTGTCCCATTTCTCCTTTTGCACAGAGCTACACCTGTATGCCAGACAACAAATAAAAACTACCCCGAGCGAATCCATGCGTCGGAAGTCACTCTTAAAAGCGAAAAACTACTCTGGAAAAACTTAAAAAAATTCTTTTGACCCATGGATTCGCTCGGGGTATTTTTTATTTATTGTCTGGCATACAGATGTAGCTCTGTGCAAAAGGAGTAGTGAGACAAATCGTTTATGGCTATGAAAGAATTTTTTTCAGTTTTTCGAGGGTAGTTTTTCGCCGTTAAGAGTGTCTTCCGACGCATGGATTCGCTCGGGGTATTTTTTATTTGTTGTCTGGCATGAAGATGTAGCTTTGAGCAAAAGGAGAAATGGGATAAATCATTTTTGGCTTTGAAAGAATTTTTTTAAATTTTTCGAAGATAGTTTTTCGCCGTTAAGGTTGTCTTCCGACGCATGGATTCGCTTGGGGTATTTTTTATTTATTGTCTGGCATGCAGATGTAGCTCTGAGCAAAAAGAGAAATGGGACAAACTATTTTGAAAAAATCGCTCCAAGAACGTTCCAAACTTCAACCAGCTCGAAGCGTCTGTAATTGGTGACTGACATATATATTATATTTGATTACACGTGCACGTACATACAACTGTGTCGGCTCGTATTGAGATTAATTTTTCTTTATTGATTTAATCTTTGGAGCCTTTTTCAATTTTAATTGTTAAAAAACATTAAAATAATGTTTCAATTTTAATTCTCCTATCATTAAAATATAGAACGATTTGGAAGATCATTCCATGGTTAAAAATTATAAACGACACTAAGTACCCAATTCATTTTTTTTTCTAAATATGTTATTAAACGTTGAATCTAAAAGAATATATTTTTTTATACCTTTAATCTGAAATTTAAAATACGTTTAAAAATTTAGAACTTATAAAGTCTTTTTTGTATCTTCGAACTTTTCTGCATAAAAAAATATTTTAGTTCTTTATTCAGATATTGTTGTAGAATTAATGTGAGCATAAAATTATAATCTTTTTTTTTCTCAAAAAATTTCTCTCTTGCATTTATTTTTACAAATGACATTAAAATAATCATTTTCCCTTTTTTAAAAAATTTCTTTCTTGTATCCATTTTTGCAGAATTGTATAAAGAATTATTGTTGTATCATAATTTTTTATTACAAGGAAATTATAACATCTTTTCACATAAGCATCAACCATTGACTTTTCCCAAATATTTCAATAAAAATGTATTCAATGCAATCATTATTCTATATATAATTACCCGGGTAGAATTTTAAAAGGGGGCACGTACAGGACCTAGATAGTTTTTCCCCATTTCTGTCTAGGCCCCATTCAGGCAAGTCCGATTAGGCCCTGTACAGAGATGTAACGCTCGTGCAAATCAGGGCCCAATTTGTAAATTTGATTAGGTCCTATTTGAATATGCCTAACTAGGCCCTATCTGGATATGCCTAACTAGGCCCTATCTGGATATGCCTAACTAGGCCCTATCTGGATACGCCTAACTAGGCCCTATCTG
>NW_017298310.1:576659-577490 GCF_001594075.2 Trachymyrmex cornetzi
CTCTGTCTGGACACCCCTAACTAGGTCCTGTCTAGACACGTTTAACTAGGCCCTATCTGGATACGTCTAAGTAGGTACTATCTGGACACGCTTAACTGGACAGGCCCTATATTGGCTAAAGTAGGCCCTATATTCTCTAAAGTAGGCCCTATCCTGGCAAGCTTAATTACGTCCTATTTTGGCATGTGTCAACAATTGACAACAACAGAGAAAAATATCAGGGCGCTCCTCGTCTCGATCCCAGGCCTGGTCTCTGCTCAGAGTTGGTAGACTTTGACGTTGCCACTGAGCCACACAGTCTTTAACGCTGGTGGTCTCTCTGTTGTATCTATATCTAGTAAATATCTAGGCCCTTTCATAGAACACCTCCCTAGACCCTATTTTGGAATATCTATATATCGCCCTTTCTAGGCCCAACAATGGCAGGCCTTGTTAAAGGCACTCACGTCAGTGCCCATTCAAGGCCTGTTTAGGAAATTCCATCTAGAAATTTCCTTTCTAGGCCCTTTCTAGGCCCAACGATGGCAGGCCTTGTTAAAGGCACTTACGTCAGTGCCCATTCAAGGCCTGCTTAGGAAATTTCATCTATAATTTTCCTTTCTAGGCCCTTTCTAGGCCCAACGATGGCAGGCCCTGTTAGGGGCACTCACGTCAATGTCCATTCAAGGCCTGTTTAGGAAATTCCATCTAGAATTTTCCTTACTAGGCTCAACGATGGCAAGCCCTGTTAGGGGCACTCACGTCATTGCCCATTCAAGGCCTGTTTAGGAAATTCCATCTAGAATTTTCCTTTCTAGGCCCTTTCTAGGCCCAACGATGGCAGGCCCTGTT
>NW_017298310.1:577612-579941 GCF_001594075.2 Trachymyrmex cornetzi
ATTCAAGGCCTGTTTAGGAAATTCCATCTAGAATTTTCCTTTCTAGGCCCTTTCTAGGCCCAACAATGGCAGGCCCTGTTAGGGGCACTCACGTCAGTGCCCATTCAAGGCCTGTTTAGGAAATTCCATCTAGAATTTTCCTTTCTAGGTCCTTTCTAGGCCGAACGATGGCAGGCCTATTTTAGGGTATGCCTATTTGGGCCCAACGTTGACAGACCTATTTTAGGGCATGCCTGTTCAGGTCCTATATGGACGTAGGGCACGCCCCGACAAAATTCTACCCGGGTATTATAACATATAATACATGTTACTATGACATGTGGACATATATAAAATTATTTTATTTAAATATTTAAATACTTTTAGTGGTAATATTCAAGAAAAAGATGTTTTCAACAACGTTTATGCGTCATTAAAATTGTTAAAAATTATAACAAGAAATAAATATTGTTATCACATATGTATAATGTGTGTGTATATGTATAATGACCTATTGTACAAACTTGCTCTTTTACACGATTATAAAATACTTGTTATGCACATTTGCTATTTGTAGCTTATAAGGATTTTCTGATTGAATGATATTTCTCAATAAGTCTATTACATAAGTGCATCACACACAAACATTGCTGTAAACGTGTTCTCAAATGTAATGAAATCTAGAAATCTAGTTATTTTAACATGTTTAATTAGATGCATTAATTAGTATATACAAGCTGATACATTATATGTATCAGCTTGTATATACTAATATATACTGATATATAAGTTGATACATTAATTATTATAGAGAATAAGTATGGTTGAAGATACATAAATATAAGTTCAAATAAAAACATTGTTATCATTGTAAACAACCATAAAGAAATCCCATGAAGAGAGAGCATTATATCTACCTAACTTTTAAAAGCGCGTACGGAAGAAAACGTAATGAAAATCGAAATGTTTTAAGGCTTTTGACGTCTCACTCACAATCAGACCGAGTCATTCCGTCGCAGGGGTGAGACAAACGCTGGTATATGCTGAGTAGGAACCCCTGCCAATTCCGAATAAAACCGTCTCGCTGCTTCCGGTATATTTATTTTGATGAAAGGCCTCGCGGTAACAACTTGTGCATTACGGTAACGAGCGCGACTTACGAAAACAAAAAGTCGAAAAGGCATCCGAATGAAGACGTACCACCCGTTCGTCCTGCGCGATTAGAATGGAAAAAACGAGAGAACCCTGTTAAATCCCAACGACGGATGCTCAAAGAACATCAGAATCGTTTGACAAAGAGTTCTCCATTATTTATGGATGACGATAAATCGTAGATTGCAGAATACTTCGATAGCAAAGTAAAAGGAGATATCGAATTATGTAATCAATTTCATGTTCTTATCATCGAAAAATAACGATATAATTGTGTGCTTGATATGTGTCGTCCGATCAATTATCATAATTAATTATTAGGAAGTGTATGATGTATTATACAGGGTAATAAAAAGATTGGCCCCAAAATTATAGCGCATATCATAACATTTCCCAGCAAATTGATGTTATTTGTCGTCATTTTAACATTAGGTTTCCTACTTAAGTAGTAATGTATGTTAAATTAAAACAAATTCTTAGGATAATTACATTTTACTAAATATCAAAAATTGTGCACCAAAAGATTTTCGTCGGCTGATAAATTGACTTTATTGGCTGCTTGGAAGAATTTATGCGTGGAAAAATGTACATCGTTAATGCATTCCCGAAGTATCTTAAAGTTTATATCAAAGTTAAATGTGGCTATTTTAAATAATAATTGTTATATTTAATAAAGTATAACTTAAAATAACTCCAGAGTTCGCTTTTTGTAAATGTACGTATGTTAATGAGTAGTTAAGCACAAAACTTTATGGCCAAATTTTTTGTAACATTATATGTTTAATAATAAGATTTTATTCGGACCGACAAGAACACTAAATATAAGCATATTTAGGCCTATGACGGTCAGAGCTAGATCTTTTTTGCCTAAATAATTCCCAGTGAATTATCTATATCCTATATATATGTACATGCATATATATCATATTTTTGTAGTTATTCAAACTGCGCGCCGAAATTTTTCCGGACTTTATCTAACGCAATTAAACTACTGCAATAATATCACAAGTTAAATTAAATTGACAATGTGCTGAAAACCTTAAATAAATTTATTGCGAAAAATATTACCTCGACCGGGACGGAATACCAATACAAGAGATCCGGGTTCAAGTCCCGGTCGAGGTAATATTTTTCGCAATAAATTTATTTAAGGTTTTCAGCACATTGTCAATTTAATTTAACTTGTGATATTATTGCA
>NW_017298310.1:581113-586413 GCF_001594075.2 Trachymyrmex cornetzi
TTTAAAGAAATATGGATTATAATGCAATTAAAATGCAAAAAATATTAGTGTTTATTTGTGTAAAAGTTTCAAAGATAAACATATATTTTTTAGAATAATAAATATTTTTAGCTCAAGAAATGATTTGGCAACGGTGTAAAACTGAAAAATCGAAGTTGGTAACACTGCAAACTGCAATGTCTGACTGCAATGTCTGACGAGTAGATAAGGTTAACGTGACGCTATAAATGTTTTGAAGCGTTCTTTGACAAATCATTTAGTACAATTTTTTCTGTGATTATTAAATCAAATGCTTAGAAGCATTTATAGTGACACTTTGACGGCACTACTCAACTGACAGAATATTCTTGATTCGCGATGACGAAACAACGTTGCCACATTTTCTCTATCAAACAGTTTCAATGGCAGAAGTCATCACATCTTTGGTTATATTTTTTATTATTGTTAATAAACTGAGTGGTAAGAGTTATTTTAATCTTCAAATATATTTTTAATATGCTATACTTTATATATTAAACATAAATTTATTCGATTCAAATAACATTTCAAATATTAATATTTGTTGAAAACAGATACATGGAATCGAGTCTCCGGCGGGAGTTAGCATCACCCAAGATGTCCGACCGACGGTTAAAATCTCTTAAATGTTGTTCAGGATCATGTCCTGGATATCATTTGTCAGGATCAAAGCCATTGGAGAGTATCCTCTTATTTTCATTTTTGCACTAAAAATTCATTTTTACAGCAAAACAATTCAAATATCAACGACCAAATATACGAGCAATACAAGATATTTTATTAAAATCTTAAAAAATTAATTTAACATATCATTAAAAAGAATATAACAATAGACGATTCGAGACTTACAGAGTCTTCCTCAATATAATAAAATAAACTTATTTATTTCGTTTAACAATATTGCAAATCGAGAATAATTTTTCCATGTTAAGGAATGAAATAGAGCATATCCTTCCAAATTTTAACACATATCATCAAAGACTTAAATTTACAATTGAGATTGAAAAAAACTGTTGTCTCAATTTTTTGAACATCTCATAAATAAGATCTACAAATAAAATTATTATAAATTGGTTCCATAAAGATACTTTTTCTGGACGTTACATTTCATATTTTTCGGACCATCCACAATGCCAAAAAGTAGGAACTATTTATATTTTAATTGAGCATGCTATTTTATTATCCCATCCATTCTTTTATGAGGCTAATATTTAAAAATGTATAAATTTGTTGTCAATAGTTTCCCTGTCGATCTCATTTTTTACAAGATTAATAAAACGATAAAAAATCTTTCCGTTAATAAATCTAAATTTTTTAATTATGGTCAAAAAACAAATGATAATCGTAATATCATAAAAAAAGACCTTATAGTATTAGGTGTCAAACTTAATTCCTACCGTTTTTCGTCTCCAAAATTGATTTGTTTCGAAGGGAAATACCTTAATCAAAGTATTATTAATAAAGTATTATTAATTAGTAATAAAGTAGAAAACGGAGGAAATTACTTTGATTAAGGTATTCATTCATCTTCCCTTCGAAACAAATCAATTTTAGAAACGAAAAACAGCAATTAAATTTAACCTAATAATTCCTTATGTTAAAGAATTTTCGAATTCAATTACATCATTATTTAATAAATTAATAACTACTTTCGGGTTCAGATCGATAAACAATTTAAACAAAATTATTAAAGTACACAATATTAAGGAATCACCTCGAAAAAATCACCTAGTTTCTAAAAATTAATTGTAAGAACCGCGATGCATCATTAGTAGGACAATCAAAAAGACAACTGCAAACAAGAGTTGAGGAACATATAAATAAAATAAAATTGAATTCGTCGAAACATTCAGTAATATCAGAACACAATATTAGAACATGATCACTCTTTTGATTGGAAGAACACAAAAATCTTAGATATTGAACATAACTACCATAAAAGATTAATAATAGAAGTGATTAACATTAAAGAACAAAAAACGGTATTAATCATATTAAAGACACTGAGTTACTTAATGCCTCGTATTTTGACATCTTAAAGGAAATTTCTTAAACGATAGATTGTTTTAATGAATGAAATGCAATTCTAATAGAAACAATAATATCAAGAATATAGAAGGACAAATTAGAGTCAAGTTCGAATATAATATATGTGTAAGACGTTAAAAATTTTTTTACATTCCAATAAATTGATATAAAAATATAAATATAATTTAAAAAACTTAATGTTACATTGTGTTACATTACATGTTTCGGCATCATATAGTTGTGCCATCATCAGATGCTTCGAATTCGCAGAATAGAAACGCATTAAAAAAGTCAATACTTAACGTTACAAAGGATGTATTGAACTAATCTTATAACTATATATGATCCGCCTCTTATGTAAATCAGATGCAACACCATAGATAGAGAGTGAAAACAAATCGCTCGCAATCGGTTGGTAGAACCGGTTGATAGAAAATTTTTCACAATTATCATCATAGTCCTACATCCTTCCAACATTTGATGTAGATAAGATATTGCATGTCAATAGAAACAACAAATAGAATACTTTGTTCTCCTACCAATCATTATCGAATGTGAATATATTCTCGATCACCCTGGGGAAGCGATACATAACGTTTTCACTCTTGTGTCTTTTGAGACTAAAAAATGCGTTATTATATATTGAGAATCTGGAAGAAATCGTATTAAACCATTAATGTAAGTTTTTGTTTCTTATAAATTTTTTTAGTCAAAATTCCTATTAATTTTAAATTTAATTTGATTTAGACAAGTAATCTTGACATTAGTCTTACACTATGCGACTAAACGAAATTCTCGCCGTCAAACGAGAATTGGGTTTTATAATTTTTAATTATGGACATAGATTTAAGAATTGACTTGGTTCACCATCAATAATCATCAATTAACATGGAAAAATTATTCTCGATTTGCAATATTGTTAAAGTAGATAGATTTATATTATTATATTGAGGAAGACGTTGTGAGTCTCGAACCGTCTATTGTTATATTCTTTTTAATGGATATGTTAAATTAATTTTCAGATTTTAATAAAACGTCTTGTATTGCTCGTATATTTGGTCGTTGATACTTGAATTGTTTTGCTGTGTAAACTTCGAGCGTTATTTATTTATATAATTGTATTATTCATTTTTACGTTACACTTGTTGTGTAATTAAGTATATCTTTCAGAATTATGTGGGTTTATTATACATTGCATAATTATATCTTTTCTGGTAAGTATAGGTTCATACTTCCTATCAAGAATTTGTATCAGCATCGTTAGTAACTTCCAGGGATGCAAATGAGTAGTAATAGTAGGCTGGTTCTAACCCATGGGGCTAGAGGGGAGTGCGAGGCGCGGGGGGTACTTGATGGCACGGGGAGGGGGTGGCGCGAGGGTACTTGTAGGCGCGGGGAAGTCCCGGCGCTATCGGTGTTTACGTAAACACCGGTAACAATGATACGTGCCACCATTTTATGTATCATTGGGGCCCCGCCGCCGCGGCCCCGAAATGCGTCGCGGGCCGTAACCGCCGCCACCGTGCGCGCTATCTCATATACCTATACCATCTTTCTCTCGATGCGTTGCCGTCTTCTCCTATCTCTCTTTTTCTTTTTGTGCCCAAAATCATTTTACATGTCACATGTTCTGATGATGATATCATCAATGTAATAGGATACAATATAAATGTCACGTGACCAAGTAAATGATATAAAATAAAAAGATTAATTTTAACCTACGAATTGCGCGCATTTATTTTCATACTTGGTATTCGTTCTATTTTTCTTACAATGGGTAGATACATATGGCATAGGATAGGTCAGATGGGAAGTAAAGAAAGTACATATATTTGATGTGAACCACAAAATTTTTTATTCACATATTATATTCGGTTTTCTTCGGTATGTATTAAAAACTGAAGCTAATAGCTCGCAATCGACGAGCTGATGTCCATTGAAAATATCGCTATCGTGTATAGCGTCTTCGGACGCGATGTTGGAGTATCGTGTATACTTGACATCGACCGTGCGACACATCATCGATGTTCCGGTTGCTAAACGAAGCGTCGTCAATGAAGGGTAGATGATGAAATCATATTGCTTTCTCACAGTTCTTTCTTTCAAGGTCAGAAGCGTCGATAACGATATTTATCTAGGAAGAACCGCGAGATCGGTGACACGTAGCGTTGCGACGCGTTAAGAGAAGCGCCGATAACAATTTTTTTTTCTAAGAAGTGATCGGTGACACGTCGTCGATGCTGCACCCCAATAGGGGGGAAGGGGTAGACAAAGGGACAAAGAAGTTGCAAATGGAATATATGGTATATTCGACTAGAGACCCTTTACTACCCAGATAGCACAATTTCGTTCTAGGAATCTTCTATAAATATTTTTTGAGAATTTTGGAATATTCTCAAAAGAAGCGTATAAAATGAAAAGAACCTTCTAAAAATATTCATAGCATGATAAATTGGGACTATTTTCTGAATTCCAGAAAAATCCACAGAATGTTCCACTAAATCATCATAGAGTGTTCTAAGAATTTATAGGAATGTTATTACAGAATCTTCTAAGAATATAATAGGAATATCTATATCAGTGCTGGAATTTACTTGAAATTTTTAGCCGATTTTCAGCTTGATTTCCACACCTTTCTTCACCAATTCGCACGCATTCATTGCCGGTCGACATTTAGCTGTGTGCAGGTTGATGAAGTAAAGGAGCGAGTACCAAACTGAAAATCGGCCGAAAGTTGGAAGTAAATTCCCGCACTGGTCCATATATATATATGTGCAAGATATTAAGATTCGAGAAAAAGTGTAAAACAAACCTATAAAACACACAGTACATGGAATAGAGAATCAACATAGAAAATTCTGTTAGATAGACTTCTTCCACATAGAAAATTCTTCTTCGTGTCCTCTGGATTTATGTTTTACTTCAGTGGATTAAATTATCATGATTTCTTGGACGAATGTGAAATTATAACTGTCTCCTTGAGGACAAAGATGGCGGAAAACATACAAGATCGAGACGCGTGGTCACGTAACTGGTCACATGACTATGAGGAAGAATTTACTCTGATTAATCACAGATCGCAGCACAGGCGTACAGTGTCCTCTGCTGAAAAGAATATTCCTAGAACATTCAAAATGTTCAATTAAATTTTGAATGTTTTAGGAATATTTTATAAATATTCAATATGAATATTCTCGGAAAAGAATATTGATACGGACATGGAATATTCATAGAATTTTGTGTGCTATCTGGGT
>NW_017298310.1:586572-587224 GCF_001594075.2 Trachymyrmex cornetzi
GTATTAAAATAGATTGTTATTTATATAGAATATTTTCCAATTGCTTAAAGCCTTGTGTCCACGATGCTAGAAATCGGTCCGAGATCTCGGACAGAGAAAAAATTAACAATCACATTTGAACAATTTGATCACATGACTATTGCGATTGGTCAATTATTTCTTCATCCGAGGTCTCGGACCGATTTCTATCGTGGACACAAAGCTTAACACATCTTGACACAAACGTAGCAAATTAGTTCATACATTTTTAGTGTTAACAAAATAATTTAATTCTTTTAAGGTTATGAAGTTATCGTGCTTTCCAGCAAAGACATAGTCAGACACAGTATAACACAGTGAATCATTTCATCCTTGTTGTTTATTACATGTCAAACAAGGAAAAGCGATGCTCATGATCGTTGCGAGCGTCAAGTGGAATGCACCCAAAGATATTAAAAAGTTCATAGCGTTTGAGCAACACTTTGAAAATTAAGCAAGAATATTGAAATTCATGTAAAAAAAATAAATATACCATGTTCGCGCTTAATTTTCAAGGTATTCTCTATCCGCCTCAAATTTTTTAATAACATTAATATATTCAAGATGTCAAAGTCTATAAAAAAACATTATTACTTTTGCTTATACCTTTTTAGGCAGAAATCAGTTGCTTTTC
>NW_017298310.1:587295-590953 GCF_001594075.2 Trachymyrmex cornetzi
CCCGAAATGATCAGTCTCTAGTAAAGGGTCTCTATATTCGACCATCAGCGCGCGACACCTCAGTTGGCACCCTGTAAGATTACCGAATCGATCGAGATAAGTGTAATGCAAAAAGTATGGCTGACCATCGTGCAAACGTTGAGGATATGGATGATGTAGAGTTTGAAAATATCGGAAACATTGAGGACAAAGTTGACATAGCCGAGTATATTAGAAACGTGGATAAGGAACAGTTCGCGAATATTAGAGACGAAGTGTTCGAAGTGTTTGATGAAATGGATGTAGAATTTGAGGACATAATGGACCAAGAATCATCCGATGAAGAGCTATCCGACGATACTGGATGAGCGAGTGATATGAACGAGGACAATATCGATCGTTGAGAAAAATTCATGTTCTCTTCTGAAATCCGAGCGTTGAACAATCATACTAAACACTGTGCGATTCACTGTTACTACACAACGGGTGGCGCTCTAGCCGTATGTGCATCATGCATTCTTCGTATAGTTGACACTGACATTGGAAGGATGTACCTCGTCAGGAAACACGAGATCAACTATATTGATGCACTAAGCGGTGGGTTTTGCTCGGAATACGAAGTGCCATTGTACACTGTATTCCCGTGCAGCATGTACTCACTCTGCACACATTTAAAAAAAAACTATTGAACAGTAATGTGAACGGTATTGTGAACAAAAATGAATGCGAAAAGTGTGCCTGAAGACCTGTGATCCGCGGAGGAGAGACAAAGATGTAGAGACCGCGCCGTCCCTTTGTCTACCCCCTATTGGGGTGCAGCATCGACGACGTGTCACCGATCACTTCTTAGAAAAAAAAAATTGTTATCGGCGCTTCTCTTAACGCGTCGCAACGCTACGTGTCACCGATCTCGCGGTTCTTCCTAGATAAATATCGTTATCGACGCTTCTGACCTTGAAAGAAAGAACTGTGAGAAAGCAATATGATTTCATCATCTACCCCTCATTGACGACGCTTCGTTTAGCAGCCGGAACATCGATGATGTGTCGCACGGTCGATGTCAAGTATACGTGATACTCCAACATCGCGTCCGAAGACGCGATATATATATATATATATATATAAAAACATCTCCTTTTTTTGAACAGATATTTTTGTTTTGGTAAACCTTTCCCTTTACACAGTCAGCCTTAAATGACCTTCGAATGATCTTGATCTTGATCTTAATATTATTTATTAAAAAGTTGTTAATAAAACAATTTTTATGAATTAATTGTATGCAATTTAAGAATTGTACGCAATTTTAGTATAGTACATGCGTTTTACCCATTAAATCTTCGCTTAAAAACACAAATTCCTTACTTTAAAAACATAAAAATTATATAAGAAAATAATTTGTCAATAATAAAAGTACAAAATGAACTAATGAAAATTTTTTGCGAGGTAATGAATGCGAAATAAATTTTTTTATTATAAAATATCTATACCTTAAATTAAAAATCTTCAAACACGTTTTTCGACTCTGCTTCGAACCATCTTTTCAGTATTATACATTTAATAAAAGTCTTTCTACTTTCTTATGATAAAAACGAAGGAGTAACAAATCAACACTGTTCATGTTCAATTGATACGTGGTTCAAAAGTTAAGTGGCAACGAATAAAGTATAGGAACTATAGATCATGGTTTTGAACATGTATTAGAGATACACGTGTATAAGTGTACACGTGTAATCAATATATCCGTGTTTCAATCCGTGACATTTTTAATACACGGGTACACGACTAACACAGGTATTAATATAGACGAGTACACGTGTATCGAAATACATAGTTTAAAATGCACGTATATCCATATATTTCAATATACGGTTACATGTGTATTGAAATATACAGGTACGCGTGTAACGTATTCATATTTTATTCGTATTTATTAATGGTGATTATTAATGGTAAACATACTTAAACATGCGGATATCTTATTATCCATTAATAATTACACGAAATAAAATATGAATACGTTACACGTGTACCCATATATTTCAATACACGTGTAACTGCGGCTAACTGTGTAAATGGAAAGGTTTACCAATATTTTATTTAATAAGTATAAAGAGGTATTATGCTTTAAATATATGATTTCCTCTTTTTTAGTAATTTTCTAGTTTCCCTTTTCTTTTTGTATTATTTTATCGCATTGATAAAAAATATATACCTCGACAATTTCGTTATCTTGCTCAATTTAAGTGTTATCATAAAAAATTTAAGAGTTACAAAAATTGAAAGTTAAAATTAAAAACCGTATAAAACAAAAAAGTTTAATTTAAATAGAAAAATTTTTCATGTAAAAACACTTGGCGCCAATTGAGCAAGGTAACGCAATTTTGTGATAATGTTTTGTATAATATTTTGAAAGAGAATTAAATAACCACTACTTCAGTTGGAAGAGAAAATATCTTTATATAAATGAATTGTGATATAATAATTTCATTTAAGAGGAATTTAAATCATTTCGATTGGAATAGGAAGATCCTTCAATAAGATATACGTATACTTAGGTTTCATTGCATGAAAATTAAAGATAGTACCATTTGGATTAAGTAAATAATAATAAAGATAGTATCACACTTAGGTTTTACTTTTTATTTTGATAGAATTTAACTTGGCGCCACAGTTGTTGATATCAATTCTTTTGTACAAATGATACATATCATATAAGATTAATATTCATTATTTAATTTGATATGGTATAAAGAAATGAGATTTACCTTTGCGCTAGTTCTTGATATTAAATCTTTTATAGGAATGATGTCATTAAAGTTAATATTATTTATATCGGGGGAAGTCGCCTATATCGTACCCCCTAACGTTTAAACAAAATTGTAAACAAAAGTACTGAAGATAGCAGAATATTTCTGTACTAATATTAAACTATGGTTCACATTGGTAATAAAACAAAGCGATACTTTTGCGAAAATAAACATTAAATTATTATTTAAATTAGATTTTTAAAAAAGTAGCTTTTGGTACGATTTGGAGACCGGATCGTTAAATTGTACCACCTGGTTCCTAAATCGTACTTCTAATATAGCAAACAAGCTGACATTGCTTATTGTCATTTTGACATTGAAATAACATCTTTAACGTCAAAATGACGGTAAACGACGTCAGTTTGTTTACTGGGAAAATAAATAAAATTAAGTTTAAAACTCATTTATTAATAAATTTATTTTTAATTTTAAACTGAGTATACATATTTAAGTAAGTATAATAAAAATTTTTCTATTATAAAAACAGAAATTAGATGTGTGTTTTTTAAACTCATTTAAGAAAACAAAGTAAAAAGCAATACTTAAATTGATTTAAGCTATCATTGCACTATATTTCAGAATATTAAAATCTCAGATATTTTGAAAAAATAAATTTTGAAAATAAAATCAATTACGGATTTTTCTGTCACAATAGAAAAGAACATATTCAATAGAACGACTCAATAGAAAAATTCAATAGAAAGACTTAATAGTTGACAATCACTTTTTTGAGCGCTTATTTAACCCTTTGAGGGGCACATTTTTGTGCTAGACTTGCAATGGGTATCAATGTGTTTCTATAGGTTTTTGGCGTCGCTGATCACGAATCCGGTATCAGAATTTGAAAATTCAAAATGGCGGATCCAATATGG
>NW_017298310.1:591158-595902 GCF_001594075.2 Trachymyrmex cornetzi
GTGCAACTGGTAAATGATCAACATTTGTCATTCTTACGGAGTCGCTGATTTTCAATTTCTTCTGATGATTCATTGGTGATTTGGTCGGTGGCCGGCCTCTCTTTGCACGGTTACGGATTTTTATCAAGGAATGTACGACTGACAATCGGAAGTCTTTGAGTTTCATGTATTTCTGTGGAAAAAGTTGCGAGTAAATTATAAAAGAGTTCACCAATGTAACATCCACAAAGTGCCAGAAAATACGTTGCCACCACTTTTTACTTTTCCTGTTGATTTCATAATACAACTTGAGCATATCAGCTTTATCAACGCAACCCATAAAAGCATTATAGTCTACGCATATTTGTGGACAAGTTACTTCTTTCAAAGATCCTTTTTGCCTCCTGTTGGCTTGAAATGTTAGAAGCATCATGGAAATTAGATAAGAAATGGACAGGTTTCTTATCTATCCATTTCAGCCAACTGACTCCGTTATATGAGGAGCGGAATTCACTATCACCAACTGACATTTCTTTTTCTTTTTTCTGTAATTTAGGTAAATATTTTCTATCTTTCCTTACAGTCCCACATGCCAATATTTTCAGACATAACAAGTCTGACATCAATGTAACGTGGTAAAATAATTAACGTGGCCAAAAAAACACAATAATATTTTCCTATCAGATCGTGAGTCAGATCTTTGACTACTCTTTCACCAAGGAACTTTTCCGACTTATCGTTCGCTTTTCCGGTATAAATCTGGAATTCACAGACATATCCATATTTGTCAGCTCTAACCCAAACCTTATAGCCCCGCTTGATAGGTTTCATTGGCAGATACTACCTTATGCTATTCCTACCTTTGAAACCATCAATGGCTTGATGTCTATCAGGACCATAGAAAATTTTGAATGTTCCAGAAAGATTATCCAGCAATGGTCTGACTTTGTACAGTCTGTCGAAATTGGGATCGCCCCTTGGTGGTTCCTGAGAATTATCATTCAAGTGTAAAGTAGATAAGAGTAATGAAAATCGCTTCACAGGCATGACTGAAGAGACGTATGGATCATTCATCTGAAAGTTCGTAGACCAATAGTCTCTATGCGATGGTGACCTTTTGATCCCCATTATTATATTTAGCCCCAAAAACTTTTTTATCTCATCATTGGTGATGGGTTCAAATTTCAATTTTTTCTGAGTACAATAAAGATTTGACTGTTCTACTATGATGTCAATGAAGCTTTCTGAAAACAAACATAAGAATACGTCTCCTGGAGTTTTCACACTATCAGGGAAATTATTTGGACCTACGTGTTCAAAAAAACCAGGTTCAAAAAACGATCTCTTTTTTGCTTCCCAGATACCGTCTGTCCTTTCAAGTCGACAACTTAGTGGAGTATCATCCTCTTCGTCAGTATGGTCAACTGCTTCAAGATCTGGACATAATATATTGTCGGATATATCAGGTGTCTCCTCTATAGAATCTTCAGGATCATACTCATCTTCACTGCTCTCGGTATTTTCTGACTCCGCATCACTAGGTATATGTATAAACTCTTCCATTGCAGACATGGTGAAGAATAAAGGTCCTTCTTTATAAAGTTAGCAGTAGACGTATTTTGTACAAATGAGAGGTCTGTAAATATTTATACTGTAGGGAGTCGAAAACGCTTCCCCCTCTCCATCATCTCAATAGGTATAATATATAAAAATAAGTAATAATAGTACTCAGACACTGTAAGAGATCGAATCCTTTCTTAGACAAAGGTTACCAGAATCACTGATTATAATTCTGAAATCAAGATTTCGGACCTCACGATGGTGAATCCAGAATAGCAGCTTATAGATGTATGTCCAATAGATTATCCTCTATCAGTTTTTCAAACATGAATCACGTGTAAAACATAATTTTTATACGATAGTAGGCAATTACGTTTAGAAAATTATGAATGTCTGAACTCGGAACTCAGGTGTATGATTGTCGACCCGAAAAATCTCATGAAGCCGCCATATAGGGTCCACTTTTAGGAATTTCAAAAATTTGATACTGGATCCGTAATCAGCGACCCCGAAAACCCTTTTATACAAATTTTCATAAGATTACCTTAAAAACTCTGTCCATGGCTGAATTTATTCGAAAAAATTAAAAATTTTCCGTCTTTGATTGTTTATAAATAATTAAATAAATAAATTTTCAAATTTTCAATCAAAGCATTACGAAGCCTAAGTAATAATGATAGTGTAGAAGTTTATTCGAGAGCGATTTAGCTGAAAACGGTCGCGGTATGGATAAAAAACTGAAAAAAGTTTGGTGTATCATATATGATACGCTGCCCCTCAAAGGGTTAAACAGTTTTGGTAAATGTCAAGATTGTCACTACAGGTTTCGTGCAACCACTTAGAACACCTGACATACCGAATCCAGTCCACTGTAGGTCCTTTTTTATCATAATAGTTACCACTACATATTGCTCGTCACTTGCGAAAATCGTACCAGTACAATATAACGACCAGCGACAAGTATAATTTACCGAACTCCCTCTATTTTTATTTACAATTTTGCCAATAACAACATAACTTACAAATATCTTGGTAATTTGATGCTATACTCGAAAAGAGTTTAAATATCGATTATAACCATGAAGGACACTATAATTCAATTACCTTGTACTGATAACACCTTAGGTAAATTGTATCAAAACTTAGATCAGACACCGAAAAAATCAATTTTGAATGTCACTCGTAAACAAACGACTTGAAGACAAAACAAAAATAATAGTTCTTAACCCATATTACCAACGTCACATCAGTGTCATTATCTTTAAAAAAAATGTTTCGTTTAGAAAATACAATGGAGGTACGATTTAACCGTCGGTACGACTTAACCAACTTTTCCCTAATTTGGTATCCGAATTATATGGAATTTAACTTGGCGCCAGTTTTGTTGATATCAAATCTTTTATATGAATGATGCATATCATTATAAGAATATCCTTGAAGAAAAATTAAAACTACTATTAATTGTGTTGGATACTTAGTATTATATAGAAAGGGCCGGTTTCACCAACTCGATTAAGCCGATTAATCAGTGATTAACTGTCAATCATAAGTAGTCAATCCTACTAAATAGCAAGTACAATTAGTCAGTTTCACGGCCAATTAAGTAATGGCGTTGGTGAAACCGGCTCAAATGATTCTTCACGAAAAGTACGCATGCTTAGAGCTTTTTTTTACCTTTTTTTTAAAAAGGTACGTTTGTATAAATAACAAGTAACAGTACACTGTTAAATCTATAGCGTCAAATTTAACCTAATGTGAGTCGCCACTGCTGCTACTAAATATATCATTATTTTTTACTAAAATAATTAAATTTGACACTATATAATGTTAAATTAACACTATAGTGTCAAATATAACCATTGTTTTAGTAAAAAATAACGATATTATTGAGTAGGAGCAGTGGCGACTCACATTAAGTTAATTTGACCCTATAAAATTTAACAGTGTACCATTTGTGTTTTACCTTTTAATAAAACTTATTATTATATAAAAATTTTATAGGTTTTAACTTTGCGCCAGTTGCTGATATCAAATCTTTTATACACATGATACATATCACTTATAGAATTAAGTACATAATAAAAATAGTACCACTTGGATTTTACTTTTTAATTGTAGGTATATTATTGGAATTAAGTAAATAAATGTACCAGTTAACTTATATATATATATAATAATGCTTGCAGTATTATAGCGTATTCGATTTACTGACTCGACCCGACTCCAAGTCGATGATCTGTTCTATTTAACTGCAAAAGAAGAGTTAAATTGTGCAAGAAATGCAGCTAAAAAGAACAGACCGGAGTCGGGTTGAGTCAGTAAATCGAATACGCTATTAATCATACGAATACAGCTGACATGAGTCGGTTCATAGATTCCATTTTCATCGAAATGAAATCATTGGATATGTGTAATATATGTATACAACGGAAATTCTTACGTATCACATATTTCATTACTTTACATAACGTTATAAAAATAATTGAGACTCATAATCGAAATGTATAATTCAGAAACGTTGCTAACAACAATATCATTTGTGATAAAGTTAATATGCTCCTAGCTAAATATAACAATAATATACATATACATATATCAATAATATCGTTGCAATAATATTATTTAGAAAATTCACTGTTAATGATCGTAATATATAGACGAATACTTTAATATCGAATATTAATTCTTTTAACACAATGAGATCCGCATCTAAAAGCTTAGGATGCTCGCACGGAATGCAAGAGATTCGGGTTCGACTCCCGGCCGAGGCAATATTTTCCGCAACAAATTTATTACAGTTTTTTAAGATTAATGCCTAAATACTAAGCAGAATCGTAAGGCTCGTAACATATTCCTGTAAGACTTGTAAAAATTTTTAAATGCTTATACCTTTATACGATATTTTTACAGACAGCTTCTTACTAACATTTATAAGAAATCGTAGATAACATTTATAAGAAATCGTAGATATTTACAAATAATCATACATCTTACGATACATACGCATAAAATTAGAATACCAGTCATAAGTTCTTACAAGTTTTACGAGAACATGTTACGAATCTTACGATTTTTTTCCTGCTTAGAATTGACTCATAAAGGACCCCGCACAAAATCATAGGATTTTGGCCTTCGGTTAAATTGGCTGAAATTTTAGTATGTTATAGTTCTTGACCCACTGATCAAAAGTGTCCATAGGCACAAA
>NW_017298310.1:596599-596855 GCF_001594075.2 Trachymyrmex cornetzi
GTTTATTCCGGATAATTCTGAGAACGGGCGAAAATCTAAAATCATAAATGCACCATTGATGCATACACAACAGACGCGCGCGCGTGCACGCACGCACGCACGCACACACATGAAACTTCGATTTTTATGCACCTTTATAATATAAAAATGCACGCGCGGACATATGTGTGTGGGAATAGGGGTAGGGGTGGGGGTAGGGGTGGGAGTGAGGGTGGGGGTGGTGAGAGTGGTTAGCATATTGTTATCTAAAATCTCT
>NW_017298310.1:597008-598355 GCF_001594075.2 Trachymyrmex cornetzi
TTAACCGAGGGCCAAAATCCTATGATTTTGTGCGGGGTCCTTTAGGAAATTTGGGTGATTATTAATATTTCAGATTGCGTTAAAAGTCCGACAATCATATCGGCACGCAATTATAATTTCTGGAATTAATTCATTTAAATGGATATATATAATAGTTTCTCATCATCTTAACATTCAGACCGTAGTGGCGCTTCGTATTTTAAAGTAATGTTTCTAACATAAACGGTCTCATTTCCAATCTTATTATTATCAATATTATAAAAAGACTATTTTCTCATAGCTAGTTAAATTGCGTCCTTCTTATTTTACATTGTTGTCAAGCTATTTATGTCATTTAAAACATTATATTAGACGTCATCGATCGCTATGGAAAATGGAGCGTACATTTTATATGACATCTGTTACAATTAGATAAGTTAGAGATAATTAGAATAATGACTTTTGCATTAAAAATATACTTTCAATGTGTGTGTATATGTATATATATATATTCATATCACGACTAGTAAAAAATCACGATATCATTGAAGTGGTGCAAAGTTTGCCGTTTTTCATTAAGCTACAGTTTTTTAAAGCTACTGATAAATCTTCTAAAAATAAGAGATAAAAAATATATATACTCACAACAGTGAATATTATAATAATTAATAAAATTACTTACAAAAATAGTCTTTTTACAAATTTGTTAATTCTATTTTTCGATTTTAAACTTTTTGCACCGACTTAATAAGTTTTCAAAAACCTATGCTGTTCGCGAATCTCAGATTTGACGCATCCTTGGTATCTATCAGATCAATGTGATGTGGGGTTCTATTAACGGGTGAAACAGGGTTCCCATGGATCTCCAGATCAAATTTTTAAGTGGTCAAGCAATTCCCCATAATTCGGTACCATCTATCGGCATTCTTGTTGCCAATCATATATGTTTTTGTGATTTTTGGCTCTAAATCATTAGTATCAGACTTTTCACAAGCTTGTAGTGTTTCTTGATGTATAATAATTTCGTTATACGAATTACGAAATTATTATACATCAAGTCTCATCTATGCTCGGTTTCAGGAGTAAACTTGGTAAGATCGTAACAAAGCTTTTGAATATTTTTTCTCTGTCAAACGAAACAAGTAATAATTAGCGACCGTCTACTAAATTAATTATACGTTATCTCACACACATATTCCTAAATGTGTGCTGTACAAAAATTAAATTATCCACCGTTTACAGTTTTTACTTTTTATTTAAAACGATTACCTGTGCAACTTGTTTAAATTGCTATTTAACGTAATATTAGGTGTTAAACTTAATTCCTGCCGCTCGCTACTAGAGGGTGCTGGCTCCAACGCTGGCGAG
>NW_017298310.1:598536-598969 GCF_001594075.2 Trachymyrmex cornetzi
TTATTATCCGAAGTGTATGGTGATGAAACTCCATCGGTAAAAACGGTATGTAGAGTTTGGTTTGAATGCATCCGAAACGGTGATTTTGATGTGAGAAACAAAGAACGTCCAGTACAACCGAAAAAATTTGAAGATGTCGAGCTGCAAGAATTGCTTGATGAGAATCCAGCTCAAACGCTTTTAGAGTTGTCGGAACAGTTAAATGTTACTCCAAAGGCCGATTGAGTGACGAATTGATGCAAAAAAAATCATCCGTAGCCAACAATCGACGCAAAGTCATTTTGTTGCATGATAACACTCGACCGCATGTCGCGAAGCAAGCACTTCTAGAGCTTGAATGGGAAGTTCTCCCGCATCCAGCGTACTCTCCAGACTTGGCACCGTCGGATTACCATCTCTTCCGATAGATGCAACACGCACTTACGGACACACA
>NW_017298310.1:599100-603411 GCF_001594075.2 Trachymyrmex cornetzi
GGAAATTACTTTGATTAAGGTATTCATTCATCTTCCCTTCGAAACAAATCAATTTTGGAGACGAAAAAACGGCAGGAATTAAGTTTAACACCTAATATCACCAATAATTAAATACAAATGTAATTACAATTCTTTCTTAGGCAAACGAGAAAATACTTCAATAATCAGTCTTAAAGTATGATTCAAATTAATACAGTTGCTATACCAAACTGGTCCAGCTTTCAAAAATAAAGTTTTTGGTAGTTTAGTTAGTTAAGATAAAGGCGACGTGTCACACCAATTTTCAATATTACCTGAAAATGAGAAAAGTTTCGTAAAAAAGGGCCTCATACATAATAATAATTAAATAATAATATTACTTGTGTTTATTACATAATAATAATAATTTACCATTTAAGTACTTCAGAATGGATATGCAATAGCTCCTGACAGACTTGGGAAATTGTTCGTTGCAGTTAAACAAAGATGTAAACCATACGTGAATTTGACGAAGTCCCAAATTTTGTTCCAAACATTCTTCCGTAAATTCCATTTGAGAAAAATCTTTTTGACGTTTTCTGGATTCATTAATAATAGGCTTTACTTTACCATAAGGAATCCTCGATAGGAAATTTTTCATATATACATCATGAAACGTATCTTTAAACCAATGCTTCATACGTTTGGCGCTATAATCATCCTGATCCAACGTATCAATGTATTCTACAATCAATTGCATAATTAGAATGACATTTTTCAATAATGCAGCTTTTTCGTTTAAAATTGTAAACTCTGTGTAACTCTCAACTTTCTCATCTGGACATACTTCGAGCTAAATATCAAACATTAGTGGCATCAATAAATTTACATATTCTTCTTTAGGTAAGGTTTCTTTCTCACGATTATCTATCGAGATCATATCTTGATCAAAATTAATTTCACAAAATTGTGTCGCACTATCGCTATAAACTGGAATTTTAGTATATTTTTTCGTTTTTACAAACGGAGGCTGTTCGATAGCGTTTACTCAATATTACACATTGACCGAGAGGGAGGGACGAGACACACACTCGTCTTGAATTCACAGTATTTGCAAGACAAACAAATCGTATCACACAAATCCTTCACGCATAACATTCAAAATATGCAACACTCTTTGGTCTCTTATAATCAATAAATTAATTAATGAAATGATTCGATTGATATCAACTAATTAGAGTCAGATCGATGAGTTCCACTATGAAGTTGTAACAATATTGACTTTGTCAGTTTCATCTAACTAAGTTAATTGAATGAAATAAAATAGGTATCTGACAAGGCAAGTAAAGGCATAACATTGAGCTCATAGGACCTTTAACTTAATAAGAACGTTTTGTAATTTGTTATCAAGGTTTTAATCCGTTTAGTTGATAATCGCTTAAGGCGTAATAGACAAACGATAAAGATTGATAGATCAATCTCGATGTGCCTCGCGTCGTCGAGCTGACTCAAATGTTTCAATCATACGTATGGAGCGTGAATCTCTTAAATATAATAGAATTTTGAACATTAAAAAAAAAGGATCAACTCATTGACTGTGATCATCTCAATAGCAAGAAGAAGAAAAAGACAACGAATGGTTAAAATATTACAATGCTCTCAAACGAACCATTCGTCACATAATAATAAAATTGCAATTATCTGGTTATCATTGGCGATTGGCTCAACGCGAGAAATCTCCAGGATCGATCCTTTTCTTCGCTCCGGATGACTTGGTGTTGCGGGCGAGATGGCTGCTACATATCGGTGCTGTTGGACGATTCTGCGTCAGGAGTGTCCTCTCGTTCCATCAACTGCGATGTTTTTGGTGAGATATCTTGTTGAAGCAATAATGGCTGAATTCGCTTCTGTCGTTCGTTGATTGGTGGATAGCTCAGGTGATCAGCAGGGATCACCGTAGACTTCTGCGTTTTCTCCTTATCTCTGGCAAGTCATCCACTGACGTTACGGACAACAGCGTCCAAGCTGTGTCTCGTCCTCCGAAACTATATGCAACTTTCCGTGGGAAGAAATAATTTTGCAAGTTTCCATGACTTGAGTAAGTCACCCTTAAAATAAAGAAAGGCACATTCACACTTTCGAACAATCTTACAAAATATGAGAATTCTCAATCCCGATATAATACGCAACGTCAAGTTGGTATGTCCCGCAGCCGGCACCGAATGTACGTCGACACTTACGTACAAATGCGGGTCCGCAACAATGGCGGAGCCCGCGATGCGAATCGAGATTCCACGGGCGCCGATTGACACCTATGTCAGATCGGTTCGAACCAAGGACCCGTGGATGTAACTAGCCTCCTCGATCGCAAACCTTAGTTCTTCTCGAGGAACGGCTCCTCGTCGAGAGTAACTCTCTCAGCAATGCTTCACACAGCCCTTCACAAAAGCACACACGACCACGCCATTCGGTTGCAACCAGAAAAATCACCGATCAAGAAGAAAGGCACCCGCGCATGCGTAAATTGTAAAGAGGGGAACCAAAACGCAACGCCGCCTCGATTGCTAGTCATCGCGACGGGAGTACTGCACGTTAGCGCCCGATCCGCGTTCCTATGGTTACGCGGACATACATGGCTGTGCGGGAGTTTTTAAAAATTGCATCAATCCGTAACAGAGGCATAATCGATCGTGTACCCATACAAAGTTTCCTGTAGTTAACAATAGAGGTAAATAAATTAACTAAACGTTTCAGAACTTTTTCTCCATTTTACATTAGTAATTTTGGAATGTAACGTTGTCGTTAATTGTGCCATAGGGCTCTTCCTTATGTAACCTGCATATCATACCCAACAAATTAGGTAATATTTTATGACCATCTTTCGCCAATGCACTATTACAATTTTGTACAAGCACATCTAAGAAAAGTACAGAATCTCTCTCTCTCTCTCTCTCTCTCTCTCTCTCTCTCTCTCTCTCTCTCTCTCCAACGTGGATCAATATGTATCATTGCACAGCTCAGATACGATATTATAATTTCACGCAAAGGTGTCAACTGTTCATTTGAGATAAGGCCAAGAATAAAATTAAATACATAAAATGAATTTGTGCGTATTTCTTTCTCTTTATCAAGAGATAAAGCTGCTATACCTTGTAACAGAGAATTCAATCGCGAATGTAAAGATTTTGGAAGATTTTGTAACAAGATGTCTTTTAATTGTTTCAAAGCATCTTGTCTCACAGTTGAATTGTGCCAAAAACGTGTAAATAAATCCTGGAAATACATTACAAGTTACATAATAATGTACAAGGTCGAATTATAACGTACTAAACAAGACGTCAACATTCGATAATTGTTGAATTTAGTCTCCTCACCTCCTCGAGGTTGATAAAATTAGACTCATTGGATGCGTTTTTGCATTACATGAACAAATTTGGCAAAAAATAATATACAAAGTGTCCTATAAACTAATACTATTATAGAGAGCGAACATTGGGTGCATCCAACCAAAAAAAAATAATCTAATTATAAAGTAAAATTTCCGGTAACCTCATATTCTAACAAATAAATATTGCCTATTAGAGCCGACACAGTTCTTATGTGTAAAAATACATTTATTGGTAAAAAACCATATAATATAATATAAAAAACTAGTATAGGTAAACGTTTCGAATCTCCAGAATGACACGCATAAGCTTGACCCTTTATATGAGAGTCTGTTTTCGATTTCTTGATGTACGTGCTATTATGTTAATTTATACAATCGTTTTGACTACATATGTGAATTTTAATTGTATTTCTGACTATATTCTGTTTTGTCAACGTTTTACTCTCTTTTTTTTTATATTTTTAAATCTAATCCGTATACATCACTGTTATTGACATGTTTTCTGTTTGCGTCTTGTCAGTGTGACTTTAAATAAAAGTAAAAATATCTCGCATTAACAATCGAGACTTCGAGTGGTAGAGTCATTTCAAGCATCATGTCTTGTAAGCCGTTTTCTGTTTTAATATAATATTTCAGTGACCTTTTCTTGGCTTCAATTTTCAAATTTTAGTTATTTTATTTTTATTACATGTGCAGTGATTTATCAGTCTTTGACAGGACGCATCTTTGAAATTACGTCAACCGTATTTCTCTGATATAGTTTTTGACATGTAAGTTTTTCGATTTACTTTTTTCGACTAATTTGGTTTTGACTTTCACATAAAATTTTATAAGCGAAATTCTTTAAACATTCTGTTCATTATTTTTCATAGCAATTTTGCCAAACTGTTTGTCATGCTAATGTTATGGACACAATCTACGCGATGATCTTAATTTGATTTTTCAACTGTTTGATAATTTTCTCA
>NW_017298310.1:603790-631082 GCF_001594075.2 Trachymyrmex cornetzi
ACAGCAAGATTTTTACTGCAGATGCAAAACGAAAGTACTCTAACTGTAAGAACATTGTGCTTAGCATATTTTCCTCTTGATTTCAGAAGATTCCTCTTGAGGCCGTATATAAGAATAAAATCCTCTAAGATTTAATGGTTTCTACTAATATTAAAAATTTTTTTTTGGGTGTTTAGTACTACTACCGCTTGCTGAGCGCTCAGTGAGCGGTTGTATAAGTATTGAATGCACCCATTAATTGCGAGAACGAAAAAGCAATATCACAATAAACGCGATAATAGGAGACCTAATATGTAGAAATATATTGAAATATGTAGAAATATATAGAAATAATACCAATACATGCTATAAAACAATGTCAGACATTTTTTGAAAAACAAATGAAGCAGGCAGAATTGTCTCATCATAATGTTATCATTTTGAAGTCAATGTGATATTAATTGAATTTCTCGCATAATACTAGAATTATCGTCTATAAACAATGATTTTCACCTTCTTCTATGATATTTCCTCACTTAAGACATCATTCTACATGGTGTCAATTGTTCGTCATATTGAACTATTTCTTTGACCCCATGGCGACAAACGACAATTTTGATGTTATGTTGACATCACTTTGAGTGAGTCGTTTTCACTGAGAATAGTCATCAACTTTAACGATTAATATGTCGGTCCACGGGGTAAAGCGACATTTTGCTTGCCAGATTCGTCCATTTCGTGCAAAAACGTGTCGAATAAGTCTAATTTGTGTAATTGCAGAAGCAGAAAATCATTTACTTGTTCCTCTATGCCATGGATGTGACGGATTTCCTAACCTAAATTATCTCACTTTAATTCCAAAAATGTACACTAGTTCATCACCAGCCACAGAAAACAGACATGTGTGATGTGATCATTATAAAGTACCGCAATTGATTTCAGAAATGTCGCGTAAAAATGGCCGAAGTGCACATAGTACACGATTTGAAGTACATCAGGGTCCACATTGCTCTTGCGGTGATCATACGTGTGACGTGTACTTTCGTGTTTCTGAACAGTTTGAACTGTACTTACATGTATTCTTCGTGCACTTTTATGCACAAAACTTCTACGACAAATAAATCCGTATTAAACTAAAGAATACATAAATTGAGCACCAAAAAAAAAAAATAATTTTAATATTAGCAGAAACCGCTAAATCTTAGAGGATTTTATTCTTATACACGGCCTCAAGAGGAATCTTCTAAAATCGAGAGCAAAATATGCTAAGCACAATATTCTTACAGTTAGAGTATTTTCATTTTGCATCTGCAGTAAAAATCTTGCTGTTCTTAATATGAATTTCCTCTTGTACACACCTTAATATTCTTATAGTTAGAGTAATTTCGTCTTGCATCTGCAGTACGAATTTTACTGTTCTTAATATCAATTTCCTCTTGTATATAGATTATTTAATATTGTTTTAAGAGATATTATATATACTTTTGAGAAACTTTAATTAAAGAGTATTCACTTCAAAAATATCACAGAATTTGACGTCTATCGCCATGTTGTGATCCATTGTTAATGTCAATATTTCATGAACGGTAAGGCTCACGAAACGTTAGCATTAGCGATGGATCACGACATAACGACGATAACTCGCCGTTAACGCCCTTTGGCATCTTTGAAGATGTTATCTTTACTGCATTTTTTTTCAAATAAAAATACCTGCATCATATCGATAACAAGCAATGCACTGCATGATAAATAGTACTTACGCTCAAATGTGGGCCAGTACTTCTCTAAGCTGATCGTTTCTAAGAATTCTTCAATTTCACTCATTATGAAACAACTCAAATTATAAATGATGTAACACAATACAACATGATATAACACGATGACCGATGTATATTGTATAGTGTATACTATAATACACGCCAACGGCCAAAAAGCAGCGACAGGCAGCGACACACATATTGCTTTTCATGTTACTCGTAAGAGAGCGTTTCGCTTTAAGTAAACGTATTCCTCTTAATACAAGAGGAAAACTGTTAGAATAATCTCCAATACATTTTTGATAAATAGTCCAGTGCATTGGAAGAGAAATACTCTTTCTGTAAAAGTGTTTGCTTATAGACTATGAGGTTACTGGAAATTTCACTTCACAATTATATTATTTTTTTTGGGTGAGCATTCGTACATATTCTTTTGTTCATAAATAAACTAATTACAACTAAAAAAACATTGATTTACATACTTGACGGCTTTATTTTCTCAAATAAAGCACGCACTATAGATCTAGTGACTATAGTGACCATGCATTGCCAGCGCCACATTTGCCTCTTGCGCCAAAAATTCCAAAAGGACGTTTCCCCCACTCCGTAGCCGACGACGACGACGTTTCTTACATTAAAAGTTTCAGATTCGGACTTTGCGTCGCAATATCTCCGCTCGTAGGACACGTAGAGAAAAAACAAAAGCTCCGTATTGTTCACCGGAGCGTAAGCTGTCGATTAAGCGTACATAGAACGCAATTGGTTCAGCCGTTATTGAGATCCAGTAATCTCGATCCTCCGCAACTCGCCGGCTCGCGTAAAATAGCCACGGCAGTGTCGCTGCGCGTAGCTTAGCGCCGAAACACATACCATCCAGACAGTACATGATATCATGCTAACATTCAATATTCATACTGAATGCAGTGTGATTATACCGAATAAACCAGAAACGTTAATGTGACATCTCCGAAAAATATTATTTCTTGTATATTGTCAAGATATATCAAATATAATAACTAAATTTCGATTTTGATACTGAATATACTGCTATTATATCGATTATACTCAAGACATCTCTAAACTATTCTTGCGGTATATCTCGTGTACATCTGTCATATATTTTCAGAACAAACTCACAACATAAAATGCAGAACCAACGCTGCCTACTGTATTTAATTATATCGCACTTATAACCCAGAAAAAATCTTCCGTTTTTTCTTGGTTATCTTTTCTATAGTAATAATTTATTATTATAGAAATTATTTTTTGAAATTATATTCTACATTTATTATATATTTTTGGCGCTAAAATTCGTAAATACAAGCCGGAACACGTGGCGGTCATAGCGCCATCAGGGGTGTGTTCCAAAACTGAACTATATCAACTCCGAGTATTTTTTATCCTTGTCCAACATTTAGTGAACACAAGGATAAAATGATACTTGAGTTGACAAAAGTCGAGTTTTGGAACGCACCCCAGTGAGTGATCCTTCTTTTCCTGCCTTTTCGGCCACATGTGTGTGCAATGGTGTCATGTCATCCAATGTCATCATGTCATAGCAGTCATAGTGTGAATCTCGCGAGACCGCTCGAGCGGGATGGACATACGTCACGCTCGCTTCGGGTATTGCATCTTCTCATCCATTTTTTGAAAAACGTTCCGACTTCGACTGTGCATTGTGTTACATTATTTGTCTTGATTACATGATTATTTCGTCCCATTCACCGGTTTGAGATGACCGATGTATCATACTTTGGTTACACGATTTATTTACGATTCTAGCCGGAATCGTCGCCATTTTTACGGCGAGTGCCATCAATTTTGAAGAAGAAAAAGAAGAAGGTATCATGATGTGCAGGCGTGTGAACCACGAAATTAAGCACGAGGATAGTGAACCGAGTATGCTGAATGAATTATAAGTATTTGCACAATGCAGTTGCTATTATAAAATAGGAAGTATTTTTAAAGAATTTTGATTCTTTGAAAATATTTACTATTTTAAAGTAGCAAGTGCACTGTGCAAATACTTAATTCACCATGCAAGCGTGTGCGCGAAATTTTATATATGTATATGTTGTGACGTGACATTTTGTTCGTCACTGTACGGACTTGTGGACGGCGGACTCGCGCTTCCTACCGGCTCGAAGGGCGAGCGCGTAGGCGAGGACGCACGCGAACGCGCGTGCAAGCGCACCTGCGAACGTGCGTTAAAACTCACGTCATTTATTTTACTCGGCAGATTTTCTTCTTTTGTATTAGCATTTCTTTTGCGTAATGATAAAGCGTACACTGAGAAAAAAGTTTTGTTGATATATGACCAACAAAAAGTTTTTCGTTGTCCTAACCAAAATTTGGTTATTCTAACCTAATTTTTGGTTAGGACATCAAAGTTTTTGTTAGAATATGTGACTAACAAAAACTTTTATGTTATTCTAACAAAAAATTTTGTTAGCATAACTAAATTTTGGTTAGAACAACGAAAAACTTTTTGTTGGTTATATATCAACAAAACTTTTTTCTGAGTGTATCAGAAAGCGTAAACGCGCCACGAATCACGCTCGGCAGCTGCTGTGAAATTTCATTGTATCGTCGTGCCGTCTCGCCCGCCACCCTTGGAAGGAAGACAGAAGAAGAACAGGATTGGAAGGAAGGCCAAAGAAGCTAAGAGAGAAGGACGCGCATCCGGGAGCCCGGACAAGCAGGTTGTATTATTTTATATCATTGCTTGTACCGTGCACCCCTTGCAGAGCACCGGAGGAGGCCAGAATTCCCGGCCACCCTTGAGGGGGGCCGGACGGGGAGCGAGAAATCCATCCCGATCTCCTCCGCCAGGCCAGGAAGTGCGGGGGCCGTGAGCAGAGACGCCACCCTTGACAGGGATCTCCATTGCGCGCTCGTATGAGCCAGGATTCAAGGCCGCGCGGGCCTGCACGGCACGCGCGGATACCGTGACACGCGGAAGCCAATCAGCGTGACTACCTCCCTCCGCAGGGAGGGGGGGCGCTAAGCAGCCTGCGAGAATCCGCCGGGAGCTCCCGGGCCTCACTCTTTCTGTGGACGAGCGAGCCGTCTCTTGTGAGGAAAGTGCGAGTTCGCAGCCGAGGAGTCGAGTACCAATAGAGCTAACGCGTGCCGAGAGGACGTGACCTGAAAGAGACGACGAGGATGAGACGAGCGTCATCGCTTGTAAAGCTGCCGACCAGGGTACGTCGCCGGGTGGATCGCACGTAAGCCAGCTCGCACCGTAACGAGAAATCGGCGTAATGGCCGCCGTGTAGAGCCGCGGAACCGCGAGCCACGTGCCATCCTCCTGAGCCTTAGAAGTAATTCGCTGTCGCGTTTCGAGAGTCAGAGTAAGGGGAAGAATATTCATTGCCGAGTTGAAGTAAATTAGAGTCGTTCAGGGAGTATCGAAAGTCGAGTCGCGCTCGTCCTCTCGCCACAGGGGAGTCACATCCGATTTCCGAGTAGAGTAGAGTCGCGTAGAAACGCGTAGAGTAGTCGCGTTGTCGAGTCTCGTCGTGTCGCGTAAAGACGCTTATCGTAATTGCGTTATCGTTTAGTATCGCGCCGCGTAGGCACGCTTGCTATAATTGTGTCGCCGAGCATTGCGCTGTTGCATCGGAACGCGCGTTGTCGCGTTGCCGAGTTAACTTCCGGTTGTGGTGTTACCGAGTAGAGTCCGTTTCCGGGATTCACATTGTCGAGTAGAGTCGTATCGCATAGAGGCGTTCGCTACAATTGCGTCGCACCATCGCCATGGCGTCGGCCGCGGGCCGGCGTTACATGTCCGGAAGGCTGGTAGTACAGCGGGTACGGGTTCTTGTCGGTTGTCGAGGGGCGGGCGTTTGACACCGTTGGACGATACCGCGGGGAAGGTCGGGGCTTGTGCCGTAGCGTATGATCGGCGTCCGGCGCTAGAAGTAAGTTAGCGGCTCTCTGTGCGAGCACCGAGAGTACCGAGTAGAGCGGAGGAGCGAAGCTCTGGAAATTACTTGTTATTACGTCACCAATGTAATTAGTCCTACTTTATCATATTTCTTCAAATATAATTGTTCTTATTATTACGCTCTCGCGTAGTTTATTTTTGTGGCCTATCTCTCCCGCCCTCCGACAAATTTCCCACACCTCTTGCGACCCACCCCTGCCGTTGCGAAATGGTTACGGGCAAAGGTAAGGAGATTTCGGAAAGAGAGGCACGCTCTCTCGTGCCTGGCGCCCAACTCAGTAATAAAAATTACAATCTTGACTGAAAAACCGCCTGGCTGTCGCAAAATTCAGTTACCGAGGGAAAGGAGATACTTTTGCGTATGAGGAGTACGAAGAACGCGCGATGAAGTTGTGCCGTTGCTCGCGAGTACGGTTACAATGTGTATGTATGTGTGTATGTATGTGCATGCATACATGACATACTAGAGACATCACTATGATAACGCTAGGATACTATAGAGACGTACTGGAGACGTATTGAAGACATACTCATACATTTTAGAATAACTACGGTATATCATTAGGAGCTCGACCTGCGAAGTCTATGGGATGAGAAACCGCGGACATAGTAAATTCTGAAGAAACACTCTGTACATCACAGACGCGTCTCGAATATCTTGACGACATATTCAACATACGTTTGCGATATCGTTCTAACGTTGTCCGAACGTAGAGGGCAGTGTCTCCAGATCCAGATTTCCAGTAATATAGGACAAACTAAAAGAAGTTTGAAATGCTAATTTTAAGAGGTTGTAAGATATCATATTTCAATACTTTTAACAAAATTTGTGCAATAGTTACAGGTTTTCCACTGCACCATTTAATTATATTCATTGCAGTTTTTGTATATGATGTAAAAGTAAAAAATGTACGACTATTTAATATTTTATTATAAACTTTATAATATCACGAGATTATGAGATTACAGTAAGATAATTATTTATTTAATTACGTAAACGTACCATTAAACACACACACACAAACACACACACATACACACACACGCACACATACGCATTAGACATATTTGCTCTAGAAATAAATGCGTGCCAAAAGGTTTTAAAAAGATCAAAGACGAAGAAAGAGAGAAAGAGAGAATTTTAAGATATGATTTTAAATATATAGAAATCAATATATTCGAATATATCACTTCAAAGAGTTAATAAAGTAAATATCTACAAAATTTGAAACTCTCCGCTCGTTTCAAAATCACATATTTTTTTTATAAAATAGCAGATGTAAAGAACTGATTGGCCTCGCTGGATAAAATTGATGCTGTCAATGAAGGTGGAACATATGGGAGAGGAGAAATGATGGAGAAATTTTGGATTCGTGTCGACAACGCGACGACGGTGACGCGCGTAGTAACTTGTCGCGCGCGTGTTTCCTGACAAATCGCACGGCGAAAAATCCGTGATTTTAAAATGCAGCTGTTCCGCACACGTGCGCGGCATAAACGGCGGCATTATATGCGCAAATGTGTGCCTTAGTGTGTGCAACATGACGCGCCCGTCGCACGCGACATAGGTGAAGCTTCACGCCGGCCGGGCCGCGCAACACATATGATATAACTGCAGCGTGGACGGAGATAACAAGAAGAGGGGCTCTATTGTTCGTCGTATCTTGCTGACAGCACGCACCGGATTTCTCATAGACAAGCAGGTTGTCCGGGTAAGTGAATTTTCATGGTGAACGTTTGAAGATTACTAGATTTTCAGGTAAAGTAAAAAGATTAACGTATAGTTACATAATCAAGGCAATTTGACATTTTTTGATAAAGTATGTATGTGCAATTGGAAAAACTATTAAAATTTATAAGGAATAATACAGAAAGGTGATTTATATCTTCTTAAAGTATATTGTTTGTTTAAAAGAAAAATGACAACACAAAAATTAACATTTTTGTGATAATAATAGGAAACCAATTCTAAAGACGTACATTTTTAGTTGAAAAAACGATATATTATTTGTAACTCTCTCAGTTTACCACTAAAGAACAAAAGTATCATTTATCTTCTAATCATTAAATTATTACAACGATTATTTATAGAAAAGAGACATTTTTTAAATTAGATTTATTAGAGCTATGAAAGAGTACTGTACACTAAAATAGTTATGGAAAACATTCTATTCGAAATTATGACATTTATTCTTAAAAAATTTCTTAAAATGTTCCAATTTAGAATTTTAAATGCCCTCCTGAAAAGCTACTAATTTTGAGACATGTCACTTTTCTATTTAACAAGAGATATGTAAAAGGTCTTTGTTAAACGACTCGATGCAATTCTATAACATTTAAGTTTGTAAATGTTCTCTAAAGCATAATTACACAAATTTAATAAATAAAAAACATTTTGTATTTATGTTAGAAACGATCTATTCAAGTTAAAATTTTATCTTGATATTCAACATTTCTTAACGTCAAATTTATGAATAAGTAAACAAATAACAAAAATAATGTGATTTAAAGCATAAATTCTAAAATAAATTAATGTAGTGCGTATTAATTTAATGTATATGTATATATCATAAATGTTAAATTTATTGAAATTAAATGCTCCACACTTTGCTTACAAATTGTGTCAATGTTACATCTTTATGTTACTTTTTTAAAATAATATTTGTGTTATATACTTCTTAACATATTCATTTTGTGTTAAATTAACACAGAATTGTTAATAGAGCATTTGGAACATGAAATGTGTTAAATTTAAAACAAATTTTCCAATAATTTTCCATTAATACCTTATCATTTATTAAATAATAATGTAAAAACATTATGACTAAAATAAACCGAGATTTTTAGAGCATTCAAAGCAATTTCTCTGTGAAGAAATGGCAACCACCTTTGTCTCTCCACTTTACACGCTTTTATCTTCTACCGGAAAAATAGCGCGAACGTGGAAACGTAAAAGGGCACGGATAGTAACGGTTCTAGGGTCATTCTTGACGTTTACAAAACGTTTCGCTTAAAATGAAAGGTAACATAAACGGTCTTGCTTTTTTACAAAAGTTAGTTACATTCAAACCGCCAAATATTAGCTCAGAAAGAAGACAAATTTACTCCACGCAAAGTTTTGCTCGAGCGCATTCTCCTTGACGAACCTCTAGTATGTAGTTTAAATTTAACATATATGCTTCCTAGTTAATAAGGTGGAAGTGCTATGCGTAATACGCGATCAAACGCGTAGCTATCTCAAGTTAATTATGTAATATTTCCTTGTAGACTAGTGTAGTTCTGAATTTCAAATTATAACGTTTTACATATCGTCGATCAACATAACTTGTTAACTTATAACGTATACATGATTTTAATCTTTTAGCGATTTAAGCGATCTGTTAAATATTCTGTAAACTTATCGAAATCTGTAGTTAATTTATTTGTGTAACATATCTATTTTATGTTCTTTATTACAAGCACATATTGCAGAAATCTAATACTGCCCAATTCAATATTTAAAGACAGTAATTAATTACTTATTTTAAATATTAAAAGCATTGTGTTTAGTACTACTTTAATAAATAAATAATTAATTACTGTCTTTCAGTATTAACCAGTATTAAATTTCTGTAATTCGTGAAACATGCGATTAGTAATATTTGAATGCATTAATAAAAGAATTGAGTTATTTTTCGTTATTTCACTATAAAATCTGGAATTTCGAACAAACAGAAACAACACACACACACACACCCACACAAATTTAAACAAAGTTGTATTTATTATTCGCACTTATACGTGTTTATATTATGGAGAAATGTTAGCGAGACCCTGAATCGACGCGCTACTTGAATGACGCACATGATGTTCGATATCGACGAAGTAAAATTGGATAAAGAGAAAGATGAATATTCCTGGTAACAAGCCAATGTATTTATGGAGCAAACCTCGGATTTGCCGTCCTCGAACTCATTAGCAAACCAGTTCATAACAAAGGACATCCGTTCTTCTTTTGAAAGCATTTACCAGTATCTCTCGATTAGACTTTTCTGCGAACGAGGAACCACTTAGGACGCGGGTATTGAAGTCCGCTAATTAATGTGGTCAATGTCGCGATCCCTCCTTCGATTGTACTCTCTCATGAGAGTCGTGTCCAGCGCAAAGCATAACTTTGATAATATTTGAACTTTTGGCCAAAACAAATAACAGGTCACAGGCACAGTAATATAAAATATGGAACGTCAAATCGTATATGCAGCAATGCAACTTTTTGTATTATTACGAATTTTTATTGTCATGCCTAGACGACGTGAGCAAGGAGCGTGAAAGAAGAAACGGGGCACACGTGCTGAGGCCTCGGTCTCTATTTACGTTGAGCTGCCACCAATTTATGAATTATACCTTTTAAAGATTTTAGCATCGTATCTATTGATCTTATTCTTGATTTATTTTATAATCCAAATGAAAATCTTTATAGAATTTTACTTGACTATAAATTAGATTCGAAAAATGACCTTCTTTAATTAAGATGTCTTTTTGTAATTAAGAATTTTTTTACTTTTTTTTCAGGATTTGCCCGTCATTTGTATACCTAAATCTTACGTTCGTTTTAAGTGATAGTTCATTTGTATTCATTCGTTGTCGTTAAATAAACTCACCTTTTATATAACAAAAATGTTGCTTTCTTTATGCAAAATATTCGTAACAAATTTGCATAATTAAAAAATCTGGTTTTTCAGAGCTTTATGTGTAACGCAGAGCTTTCATAATTAAAATCCTAAACATCATGTGTTTAAATAAATATTAATATTTCTTTAGGAACTTATATGTATATTTTTGTAATAGTTTTGTTAAAGAATTTATTTTTAATGTTAAATGACTGGTAATGTTATTATATTAAATACGTTTTGACATTTTTATTAAAGGTGTCTCAGTCATAAAGTGAAGTAAACTTACAAAAATCTCTAGGAAACTTTGAAAAGTATGGTAGGTTACGCCGCCTTGGACTAATTTCCAACTTCTCCACAAAGTTCCCAGTGACAAATTATTCTGCACGAAAATGGAGTACCACTCAAGATTCAACGAGAAATTTTATTACTCACAGTACCGCAGTGAACGGCATGAAGAGACAAAAGACGCAAAATAAAAGACAAAATAATCTGTACATCTATATAATGACAATTTACGACAAATAAACATTATAATTCTACATCGAATTTTGTATATAAACTATGTATATAAATTTTGTATATAAATAGTTTACTCTTTGTTTTCCGTTTACAAAAAATGTTCTACTTTTTAATATAACAAATGGTAAGCAAATATTAATTTTTAAGAAACAATTGTAGAATGTTAAAACGTACCGAAAGAAAATTATATACACGGTATACAAATTTTAACTGAAAATACATTTTAGGTATCAAAGCTCATTTAATCCCGGGTATAAACTAGAAATGGGATCGTGTTACATTACACTGTGCGAGACTAGCTTCTCTCGTACGTCCCGTGAACTCGGAAGTCAAAGCACGAACCAATCATGGTATCCAGTGAATCGAGTTTTAGGACCAACGGTGATGTTCCTGTATAATCCAGTTTTCGAAAGCAGGTAAATTGCGTGTCAATTCATTTCGCTTTTATTTCATTGATTTCCCGTAGATTTTTCGTATATATATATTATATGTTACAAATTTTTTTAATACAAAAGAAATATATTAGCTGTTCCAATTTGTTATTATGTAAATATTGCTATGCAAATATAATTTTAACGTGTACTGTAATTATCTTTTATATTTACAATGTTGTAGATGATGATGCATCTCATAATAAGTAATAATGCAATTTTATCCAATGACAATTGTTATAACTCGTAATTAAATGTATATATCAATCTCGCCTTGAATTTTGTTTGCATAATTCCTTATTTCGTATTATTTATTCTGATAATTATGTCGATGTCATTGATGCATCGTTTATGATACTATTGTTATGCGATAGTATTATAAATGAAATAAATTATTTTCACATTCGGGATTGGTACATACATACGATACACCGGGACGATTTAAATTGAAGAATCGAAAGCTTATCCGACAACCTTATCCTCGCCGAACTCGTCAGTCGTGCGTTACGATTTGACTATTTCCGAACCTGCTCTCGAGCCTCGCCAAAGTATGGAGGATGATCTAAGCGAGATGATTTCTCACCGTTCTGAACCGAAAGCCAGTTATAGCGTAGCAGCTTTCAAGTTAAAGATCTCGTTCGGTGCGCCAGCCGCGACAAAAAGTCGTTGCGAGTGGTGGATCGATGCCACGGCAGCGACAACGTGGCTCCAGGCGCCGACAGACACATCGTCGTTTCCTACATATATATGATATGTAACGTATGCATATATATACACACACACACACAAACGCATATATATACATCATTACACATATATATATAATATATATATATATATACATATATGTATGTACGTACACACGGGCGTACACTGTCCCATAGTCGTTCCTCTATCGTCATTCCCTTTCCTGCGATTTCCTCCTCATCTACCATCCATCCACCTTCATATCCACGTTTCACAACCACCCTTTATCCACAGGTCTCATGGCCTCTTCAATCCTTGCCATCAGCCTCGCATCCATACTACATCAGTCGCCCTTGGGCGTTCTAATACGACTACGGTGCATCATGGCCTATACTTAGGAGACTGTAACCACATTTTGACGTAATGTTACTTCCGGTTGGAAAAACATATTGTAGGAAGCGCCTTGTTTGGTCGTAAGACCTATTGCGCGCATGTATTAACCTTTTATGAACAAAATGTTATCGAGAATTTGGTTAATATTAAATATCTTAATTTCATTTTAACGTTATTAATGTTATTTTATATAATGACAACTCTGTGCCATTTATAGCTCTTTGTAACGGTTGAAAAATAATATTTACACGGTATAATCACGGATTATTTCAGGTCTTTGAGAAAATATGTACAGGATTATCATAAGCCATTGAGTCTATCTCTCGACACAGGATGCAAATGGCTAATGAATAATTTTGCTTGCGGAAGGGTTTAGTAGCGTGAACCACAGTAGACTGGCTTTACCGTCAATGTCCGATTGTAATATATTACATGATCTACATTATAACATACATTTTATTCCAACATTTATTTTCCCGTTACTACATTTTTCTTTTAATTCTTTCATGCAAATTCTTCACAACTGAGTAATTAAAACAAAATCAACTATACGTAAAATTCTGATTTATTATTATTTGTGTATATTGAAATATGTGATTTAGATCATCTACCTATATTCAAACAAATATATTTAACAGCTTACAAATATTTTAAATAAATAAATTAATATTTTAATTCCGTTATTTATTTAAATAAATTAATTACTTTGATTTTTCATTATTTTAGAGATATTAAGTAATTAGGTATGAATTATTAGTATCTATATACATGTTTTTTATCATAAAGCCGACTTGTGAGTGTTCAGTGGAGCGATGCGCACCAAGAAGAAAGGCATCATAGTTCATAATTGTTGGAATCGGGGCGATGAAAAACTCCAGGGGGTCAAGAAACAATCGTATATTTCGATAATACAAGAGCCACGTGCGTGTAAAAAACGGTTAGATAATAATAATATAAAGATGGCCGTTTGCTGCTAAGAACGAGCAAGGGTACACATGGGGAGTGCAGAAAACTACAAAGTCCTCGATTTGAAGCACAATCTTGCCAGAATTATACTGCTTTTAATTAACTTTTCTTTAGAACGTAATAGCACGAATGCATCATGAGATTGCAAAATAATGAGAATTGCTGATTGATAAAAAGACTTCCCTTGCGCATAACAAATTTCAACGTTTTGCAAAGTTTAAAAAAGAATGCTTATTATTATTAATCATTTGTCGTATTTTGCACAATATTATATAATTTCTTGTTATACTTTTATAACTTTGTTATAAATAAAAGTTTAAATAAATATCGCTTTTTACTTGCAAAAGTTGTAAAGTTGCTCTGTAAAATGGGACGCACGTCTCAACTCATTTGATATAATCAACTTTGACAGTAAATCCACATAAAACGTTAATATATATTATAGAAGCATTGTTACGCGAGGGGGTATCCACTAGCTGAAATATTATCCCACAGATTATATGATTTCATATGATTTCATCTAATTATAAATAATTTTTTTCACTATACATATGAAGTCATTTGGTAAAATATACGATTTTATTTAATATTATACAATGATTTCTCGTAGTTGCATATGTAATTATCGGATTATACATAGAGATTTCATATGAATTTTATAATGATTTCGAGGACTCTGTCCCAAAATTACATTAAGTAGTTACTCCCTCGTTGTTACGTAATATATTATACTTTAATGTCAAATTCGAGGAGTGAGGATTGTCTTTGAAAATTAATCACAGTCGTATTTGTTACCATTCGCCATCGCGCCAACGTTTGAGACGCCGTATTGCATTGTTTTTGCCAAGCTGATATTATTCGACGCAATATTACTCACGCACCAGTTGATTTGCGGGAACGTGATCGCCGCCGTTTGTATGCCTCTGAGTGACGACGAATGAATACGATCTGCAGCTTCATCCGGATCTGGCTACTCTCTATTACGTCTGCAATACGCCGAGGTGAGACGAGCTGGGAATAGGAGCGCAGCTCACACTTCGGAATGTTACATCTTCCACGGTCGTCGTCGCCCAACGCGAGTGTCACTCGTAAGACGTGTTTAATGTTATCTCACCTAGAGTAACATCTAGTTACAGGAAACATCACAAGGCTGATTAGAAGTGCGGAGTTCTCTCCATTGTGTTGCGGATTTGTCGAAAATTCTCCACACCAGAGCACCGGACATTTTACGAGATTCAAGCTTGAACGACAATTTTTTCAAAGTAAAAGAAAAGAGTAACACAAAACAGATGTGTCATGATTGGCTTTTGCAATGAATTTAACTAGAAATAGGCATCAAAATATTTAAAAAAAAATTCTTTTTATCGACGATTACGTTCTTTTTATAATGTATTTCGTATTATTTACCAGTTCTAAACACACACACACACACACACGCGCGCGCGCGCGCGCGCGCGCACACACACCATGATCATTAAACAATTATCAAGTTTATTGGATTGATTTAATTCTTTTTACAAGAAACTCACGCTCGATTGCGTATACAAATACAATATGTTTTTAAATTATAACACATTCGTCGTGAGATTATCGATACAAAAGATGTGCACAGCATGATATTATCGTTCTATTTCCCAAACAGATCTTACTTTCGAAGTCCCGCGAGTGCATTTGAGAGTTAAATGAGACGTTAAACGCACAGGCGAATGTGCCGAGTAATCGCGATCTATCTTTTAAACGTGCACGATTTGTTTCAGAACAGAATACGACCTAATAGTCAAGCTATTTAACAAAGAGTGCATCTCTTGCCAGAGCTTTCCGTTCCTGCACGCGTTCACATTTACTATGCTTTCTGCAGCTATTTCGCCACTACGATACTAAGGGATATATGAGAAAGAAAATGCTATATATAGTATACTATAATCTTCCAAGATATTACTTTACATATATTCCAATAAAAGCTACAAAGCATCAAAGAGAAAAATCGATAGCTTTTTTGTATGTAATAATAATATAAAATATTGAAAAAATGAATTATATTATTAGAGAAATAAAACATGAAAAAGAGCAAAAAAACTGCAAATGAACAACTGAATCAAAACTCTAAGTTTTGTTGTAATTCATTTAAAACTTGCTAAGTACTTAAAAAAGTATTCTACAAGGAACAAGAGCTCGGAAGCAAGAGCAAGGAAAAATAATCCTTAATGCAAATTCCAAGGTAGAAATTCTTCAATCAATTTTGGATCTCTTTTGGTTCTTTCAAAACAATTTACTAAATTAAATCGTTTTTTGATTAGAATAATATTGCGTATTAAATAATAAAACGTTTAATAATAATAATAATAATAATAATTGCGCCTTCATAATAAATTCTTAATAATACGCTTTATGTTTCATACATCAATAATAAATTTACCCCCCAAAAAATGGACTTTTGCATTTCTCTTAACTGCGTCTATAATTGATGCTATAGTTACAATACAAAAACTTAATTAAATTAATAATACAAAATGTCTATGAATAGTCGTGGTGGAAGTAGCAAACATGACAACTTGAAACTTTTATTTGCATCGTGAACATATAAACTGCGATGTAGTGACCGTGAAATCCGTAAGGATACCAACAAATTATTCATTGAAGTCTCAGCGAAGCGCGAGAGACTGATACAAGCTATAGACAAGGATGGGGCTATAAAAGTTGTGGTATAAAGCCCATAACCCTCTTCGTCTCGTAAATACACCTCAATGCTGACAATGCAACGGTGATGCGCGCGCGCATATGTAGATGCAAAGAGTTTCTCGTGCGCAATAATATTTTTTTTCTGTCTTCCACCTCACTGCTTCTCCATGGGCACGGGGTTTGTAATTAATTTTCGCAGCACGGCATAGCATAATAACCGCCAGTACAAGAGCACACCCTGTTAATCTCCCTACAGGGGAGAAATTCTGACCTTCACGATTATCACGCTAGCTTGGGTTCGCACTATTCTTTGTCCTTGCTTACATTTTATTACCTGTATTAACGTTTACGTGCGAGAGTACATTTTGCGGATTATCCGTGGTAATTCTTAGATTTGTCCTTCTCTTGTAAGTTCTAGTATAATAAGTGATACATATCGTAGTCTTCCAAATTAAATAAAATTAAAAGATCGAAAAAAAATGTTCATAAATAACTATTATATGATGAATTTGTTTAATTCATTAAAAGAGGAGACATATTTACATTCAGTAAACACAAATAAATGTATAATCCTTATCTACTATTTTTAATTATTTTATTAGTAGCAGAATAGTAATAAATATAATTAAATTTAATTAAAAAACTTTATATATGTAAAATGCCTAATTTTTTTATAGAAAAAACAAATGACAAAAATCTGCGTAAAATGTATTTTTGTTTTATGCGCAAGATTAATATTGAAACATTTGCAAGAAGGATCAAATGGAAATTCTTCAAGAATCTTAACGTATTCGAATCCGACGTTTAATCGGATCGCTACTTCGCTCTTCGCGTCTAGATAATTTATTATTACGAGCGCTGCATGCGTTATCGATCGGTGGTGCTTTTAACAGTACATACTAGAACTTGTCTGACGAGCTTATTTTCTTGACAAGAAACCGACAGTGAAATTTGTTGACCGAGATTTCAGCGAGCTTCGATATATACATATATATATATATATATATATATATGTATATATATATGTATATATAATATCCTAGTTTTTTAAATCTTCCTTTAATATCCTCTCACCTTTTCGCAATGATAAATCGCATGCAAATGGGTTTCAGAAATATCGCGAAAGAACTTTGGTGATTTTTCAGTTCTCTTTGGATGCATTTAGTGTGGATTTTGTGGGCTATATATGTTATTGATTCATTTTTTTCCGAAAATCTGACGTCTTCGAAAGAATTCTCCAAGAGTTCTAATGAAAAATATAATCAGATTACGATCGAAATATAATTGAATCAATTTCCATATGTAACAAAAACGTGAACTCCGTATCGTCAAAAATCTACTCTTTGCACTTATTTGCGAGAACTTTTTGTTGTATAAACGAATTAGATTATATTTCTAAAGCTTTTTGAGGGAAAAAGTAAAACTCTATCAGCTATATCGGAATTCGGGGGAAAAAAGGGTTAACTTTGTATCTCCGGATCTTTGCATGTTATACTCTGATAAACGCCAGTCATCTCGGTGACGCACAGAATCACATCCCGTTATTTTCAGCCCTTTCCCGTGTCGTTGCATATATACGTCCCGTTTATCCCCCAACAACTATCAAAGGCAGGCGCCGACTTTGCAATTTAAACGCTAAAGCGCGTGAAACCGAACTCGATACGCGGTAGCGGTATCTGCGCGAACAGCCATCACAGATACGCGGTGGGCGAGATTAAAGAATCTCCGCGGATTGCATCCGCGTGCACGTTTGCGTTTCGTTGGCGATTTTTCTTGCCAACCGACAAAATCCGGGTATTCGCAGGTCACCGAGATAGTTAAAAACGATAACGATATTCGGCAACATGCGAAAGATGCTTCGATGCAGTTTAACTAGTCCTACCCATGATAGGAAAACATTTATGAAATTAAATGACAAAATCTTGTATAAAATTTTTAATCTGGAATTATATAAGTGTATTTATAAATATAGATCTTTTATCAAATACTGATATGTTTGTACAATTAATTTCGAGATAGATAGTATTTCGACAAAACAGTCTCGATATAGGTCCAGTTTCACAATTCACGGTTAACTCTTAACCGAGGTTCAACTTATTCATTATTTCTTTCCAAATCTAGAATTGGAAAAAGATGAGAAACAAATTGAACCTCGGTTAAGAATTAACCGTGAGTTGTGAAACTGGACCATAGTCATCTTACAATTAATTATATATTTGCAAAATTATATTTATGAAAAGAAACTGTTTAATAATTAAGAAAATTATTTTAATTGTATTATATTTAAAAGATTTAGAAAAAATTAAATTAATCCATAACGCTTATAAAAATGTAAAAATTATAAGTATTCCTAAAATATAACGTAAAAATATCGTTTAGAAAAATATCATTTAGAAATTTTATTTGGCTCTCTCTCTCTAAACCTACCGTGTTATAACAAATCATCTTGGCACAATTATTGTGAAATTTTCAATTCATGATGCTATTATTGTACAATGTTTCCACAGTTTACCTATTAAAGACAAACATTAAAAAGATATTTTTAAGTATATAATTATATTAACATTGCGCGCAGTTTAAAGTTTTAAAAAACCACGTATGTAGTATACATATAAATTCACATAGAATTATACAAGAGCACTTAAGATCCAATTAGGCCGTTAAAGACCTTTGTTTCCTATTAGTTGTGTATTAACATAATTTGTTACATACAACTCTGTTGGCTTATATAATATTTATTTTTCAATTAATATGTGAACTAAAAGAGGATTTTTTATAAGTCTATGAACTTATTTTAGTACCAAAAAATATTAAATATGTATAATAAATTATATATTCACAATAAAAATTATTTATTAATAAATTTTTTAATACATAATAATTAAGAAAAAAAAGGAGATTATATAGTTTTCGTTTAATAATTTTTTGTTACTCATTTTTTGCACTTTCTGCATCTTCCATTGGTACAGCTTCAATTAACTTTATTATAAAAATAAACAATCCATACAAGGCCAATAAGAGTCACAGGCTGATGAAGGTGCCAACGATTAAATTCTGTACTATTAATCGATTGTGTGGAATCTTCTTTATTTTGAACGTTTCGACTCTCTTTGGAGTCCTCTTCAGCAATATATATATCAAATCATTTCATTGAATCTTCCATTAAACGTGAGTCACAAATCACAAACAGGTTCCCAACTGAAGTGGATCCTGATTAGACATATTAGGTGTTAAATTTAATTCCTGTCGTTTTTCGTCTCCAAAATTGATTTGTTTCGAAGGGAAATACCTTAATCAAAGTATTGTTAATAAAGTATTATTAATTAGTAATAAAGTAGAAAATGGAGGAAATTACTTTGATTAAGGTATTCATTCATCTTCCCTTCAAAACAAATCAATTTTGGAGACGAAAAACGGCAGGAATTAAGTTTAACACCTAATATATAAAATTAAAATTAAGTCAATAAGAAAAAACATATTCAAGCAACTCACCTCAAACGGAAATCTCAACATGTTTCTGAAGCTTTGGAAGTCTATAATAAGTGACAATTATCTCGATTTATAAATAATTATCTCAGTTTTGTACATATTAATGATTTATAAACCTTCCTCTCTGAATAGTCAAAAGCGTTTATAACGAACAATTTATAATTATAAAAGGACAAACCGAAACACAAAACAAAACAATTAAATCATAAACTAACATTACAATATTCCAGATGTAAAAGTCATAAATTATGTGTATCCAAGACGTGAAAAATACATTAAATTCTTTACAAGTAATTTAATTGGTCAATTCATATAGCATCGTCGTATAGGCGTGATGTAATCCTTCAGTGTCAGACCGTAAATTCAAACCATTTTTTTTCATGAGAATGTGCGCGTTGGCACCTTCATCAGCCTGTGACTCTTATTGGCCTTGTATGGATAGTTTATTTTTATTTTTAAGATTTTGAATCTGTAAAATTTGATTTAAAACTTCATTAATTGCAAAAATCAATAAAGATATTTTTTAATTAGGCATCTTAAATAAAAACATCTTTTTTATGTACTTATGGTTAAAAGAATCTTTTATACGATTTAATTAAAAAGCACAAGATGATGTAAGAAGAATTAAAAAAAACAGAGAAAAAACCAGACTGAGAACATAATCACAGTATAAAATTTGTTGCGACTATGTTTGCACAGCACGCCTAACTGCTTAGCATAGAAATAGAGACTGCTGAACTTTTTTATTTCGCAAGGACCGCACTAAATGGATTTACAAGCTTAGTTTCCCTCCTGTTGCAGTATATTCTCTAAAAGAAGATAAATGAATCGTGGATAGGAAAGGGGCAAGAGAGCAAGAGAAAGAGAAACAGAGAGAGAGAGAGAGAGAGAGGAGCAGATAGCGAAAAAAAAAGAAGAACAAAACGGTTGTCAAAACCTTCCATCCTACGACAAGAAGAGCTCGTAACGTCGCTTGTCGAGCGTGTTGGTTTTTCAGCGGAACACCAAAGGTCCTACATCTCTTTATGTTTATTCGTGGCTGACATTCGCGCTCTCTTTCACCGTAATAAAGAACTTCCTGTCGTCTGCAGTTTAAGATGAAAACTTAGCAATGCAAACAACGCGATGAATGCGAAATCGACGATTTTGTCTAACGAAAGGATGGACGCTACCATTGTTGGGCTTCGATAGTACTCCAAAGCATCTCGTGCGTATACTTGATGAAAATGACAGGAATAGTACAATGAATATAATGGGGCAACCGACATCACACATTACCCAGCGATACCAAATTATTTAGGACGTTGAGTTATTTGGGCGAAATGATGCACCGGTAAATAAAATAATTGGAACGATACAGCAGCGCCGCTTTGTTGAAATTGATTGCACCTTTATTTATATTAATTGATAAGATTTGACTGTGAAGTTTAATTGCTTCATTATCGCACAAAATAATGTAAAACTCACGTTTTCTAATTAGTTCGCATATGTTTCATTACTGCAAAATACTTTTTATCGTTTGCGAATACCTCGACAATTTGAAAGTTCCGTTCCGACCATATTCCAAAGAAAGTTTCTTCTTCAACTCTTGGCACATTAAAGACAAAAAAAGTTTAATCGCAAGTTTAATCTCATGCATTATTAAAATAAAGTCGGATAGTCATAAGATAATTCAAATCTAGCGATATGGAATGTAAGGAGAGAAGATTGGACAAGGAATGTAAACCATGCTCGAACGAGACTGCATTGATTCCAGTATAAACTTCCCTCCAGACGACAGGCCATGCCGGGAAATCTTCGTGACGAATTCCGATGACATCGTCTAGCGAATACAGACTCTATTGGATTTCAAAGTATTCAACCAGTGAAGCTTTTCATTCATGTATGGATTAGCGAGCGAGATCGGGGAAATAAATTAGAAGAGTATAAAGTCCATATGAAAACTAATAGAATTTAAGCTTCAGATTTCGAATTGTATAAAAAAATAAAATTACGACAAAATTGTATTCAATAACGTGTTATTTTTTGAAGTTTTTTATACAACGTGTAATAGTAAGTAGATAGAACGGACTAAACTGAGTCGAAAAGTTCTCTATCATTTTGCAATTTTCACAATAATTAACAAAATATTAATTACTAAAAATCGCTGAATTATTTTCAATAATTTTTTACTCAAATTAAAACTATCAACTATCAAAACTGTCAACTTTACAGAAAAACAAGGATAGACAAAAATTGTTTATTTTCTTTTCATAAAGTGCTGAGAATTTTTTTAGAATTTTTTAATACCGTATTTTCTCATGTCAGTAAAAATAGTTGCCAATATAAGAAAATACAGTACTAAAAAGTTAACGAAACATTCTGAAAAAATTTTCTATGAGAAGAAAATAAACAATTTTTATCTCTTGCAGTTTTTCTGTAAAGTTGATAGGTACTTGAGAAAAAAATTATTGAAGACCAATATTCGGCAATTTTTAGTAATTATCTTGTTAACTATTGCAAAAATTGCAAAATGGTAGAGGACTTTTCGACTCAGTTTAATCCGTTCTATCTACACACGAGCGCTTTGTTAAAATTCACCGAAAATTCTGTATTGTTTATACATATACAGGGTGACCCATTTTAACTTAGACAGCCAAATAACTCGAAACATCGCGATTAAATAAAAAAATGTTTAACACAAAAATTGTTGGATATGAAGGGGCTGATTGAACTATGACCTTGACAATGACCTTGACCTTCATTTTCAAGGTTATTTGAAGGTCTACTTTCAATTTTCAAATAGAAACCCATATTTTTAATCCCGGATTTTGAAAGAGCGCAAAATTTTACGTCTAGATAGACTTTCATGTTATGGATCAAAGTTGACCATAGAGGTCATTTCAAAGACAAATTCTTAATCGAAGCAGAAAGCCAAAAAATCTTGATTTTTCCCGGATAGCGTTTGTGAGAAAAATTGTTGGATGTCGAGGGGAGACCAAACCATGACCCTGACAATGTCCTTGAACCCATATTTTCATGACCATTTCAAGGTCAAGTGGGGATTTTTAATAAAATTTTATGCTACATATGTATTTTCTCGTTGTGATTCTTTAGATATTAGCATACCTTACCTTCAAAATCAAAAATTAAACTTTTCATCTGATGGAGTTCCTCTAAATATCTGGCTGGGTCACCACACGACCTTGCCTTCACTGGCTTGGTCACATACCTTCCCTAGAGGCTGTAGGACCTTGTAGATGGTGGGAAGGCTTAAGCGCTGAACCAAGGTAGCTGTGGGGCAGGGTTTTGCACTATGTGACTGGTGGGTCATTTCTTCACCGAGGTAAGTACTCAGTTCTGTGTTAGGCCCCTTGGTTGTCTAGGTAAGAGAACCAATAAACAGCACAACTCACGCTAGGATTTAGAGGAAATTACTTTTATCCTCAGCATAAAATTTTATTAAAAATCCCCACTTGACCTTGAAATGGTCATGAAAATATGGGTTCAAGGACATTGTCAGGGTCATGGTTTGGTCTCCCCTCGACATCCAACAATTTTTCTCACAAATACTATCCGGGAAAAATCAAGATTTTTTGGCTTTCTGCTTCGATTAGGAATTTGTCTTTGAAATGACCTCTATGGTCAACTTTGATCCATAACATGAAAGTTTATCTGGACGTAAAATTTTACGCTCTTTCAAAATCCGGGATCAAAAATATGGGTTTCTATTTGAAAGTTGAAAGTAGACCTTCAAATAACCTTGAAAATGAAGGTCAAGGTCATTGTCAAGGTCATAGTTCAATCAACCCCTTCATATCCAACAATTTTTGTGTTAAATATATTTTTATTTAATCGCGATGTTTCGAGTTATTTGGCTGTCTAAGTTAAAATGGGTCACCCTGTATACATATATTCAACCGCAAAAAACAGGTCACAATAACGTATTTTAACTCACATTACATATTTGCGTCTTGTAGAACAGCATAAAGTAAATATGCATATAATTCAATAACAATGTTTTATAACGAAGTGAAAAGATTCTGAAGTATCTTAAATACATCCACTTGTAGATACTTTATACAGATAATTTCTGTAAAAGAAAAAGAATAGAAATACGTAGCATTATTGCCTACTGTGTGTCAGTTTTGGAGCCCATTTTGTAAGACGCTCCTTTCTGCTTATCTTACGAAAAAATTAATTATTGCAAAATTACAAACAGTATTATAAAAACTGCTTATATTATCTGATAGAAGACACTTCCCAGACAGCCATCTACATTCTGACAACGTTAGAACGATATCGCAAACGTATGTTGAATACGTCGTCAAGATATTCAAGACGCGTCTGTGATGTACAGAATATTTCTTCAGAATCTACTATGTCCGCGGTTTCTCATCCCGTAGACTTCGCAGGGAGCTTCTAGTGATATACCATATAGTTATTCTGAGATGTATGGCCGATATTCATAGTCGGTTCTTATTTCAAGACCGTCTTAAGTAATGTCTTAAAACTCTAATGCAGCCTTCCCAAGTTGGAATTTATACAGAAAAACGGTATTGAATCCTGGCGAGGTACCGAATCTGTACCGAAAAATTATCGGTATTATATCCGTACTAAAATATGAAACTCATTAGTACTGGACCAGTACCATAAAACTAATGATACAATACTGGCCCAATCTATGAATCAGTATTGAATAGTAATACTGATCCAGTACACTGCCAATAGATTTTTGATATCGTGTATGTACTGAAGTTGCCAAAACCAGTGTGTCGGGGTCCAGTATCGAAACTGTACACCGCCAGTATAATTGCAGTATCGGGTCTGTATTGCAATTAGTAAAAGGAATATGTCAAGCATCAGTACTGAGCCAGCATACTGTCGGTAGATTCCCAGGTAGCAAGCTACGTCATTTTGACGTTATTTTGACGTCAAATGGCGTCATTTTGACGTCAGCTTGCTACCAGGGTTATCGGTATTATGTCCGTACTAAAATTGGGAAAAGATTATGTCGGGCGACAGTACTAATCCAGTACACTGCCATTAGATTTTCGATATCGTGTGTGTACTGAAGTTGCCAAAACCAGTGTTTCGGGGGCCAGTATCAAAACTATACCGCCAATATATTTGCAGTATCGGGTCTGTATTGCAATTAGTAAAAGGAATATGTCAAGCATCAGTACTGAGCCAGCATACTATCGGTAGATTATCTTCAAGACAAGTGCAATTGTTTCAGCGCATATATAAATCAATTCGCATAAAATTAATTTCCGAAAAGATTCATAGGCTGATTTTCGCGTATTTGAAAAACGTCCAGACATGATTTAAAAGGACTGCAAAATGCGAGCATCGTTACTTCTGCCTTCTCCGTCTGAAGTTAAAGCTGAAGTTGTAACCTTTTTTGAATTGGCTATACGACTTTTGCGGTACAGAGAATTGGTACAGATTTTTTATACAATATTAGTACTGTTATAATATTAAAAATTGGTATTAATATTTGATACTGTTGCAATATTATGAATCGGTAACGATTTTTGTCACAGTATTATTTCTGTTATGGTACTAAAAATCAATATCGATATTAGGTACAATATATGTACTAATTCTGGGTACTGTTACAATATTGTAATCCCGTACTGTAATAATACTCTAATACTGTACTATAACAGTACTGTATTCCAAACCTTGGCCCATTGCTATCATCCCAGTGTTTTACCAGTACTATACCAGTACTGGTATTCAGTATCGCGTCGGTACTAAATACTGAAAAACAGTACTGGATCAGTACCTCGCCGGTATTCAATTCCCACTTGGGTTCTGATTGGTTCGTGACTTCTTAAGACCGTACTTAAGACCGTCTTGAATATAAGATTTGACTATGAATACCGGCCTATGAGTATGTCTTCAATACGTCTCCAGTACGTCTCTATAGTATCCGCATTATCATAGTGATGTCTCTAGTATATCATGTATGCATGCACATACATACACACATATATACACATATACATAAAATTTCACGCACACGCTTGCATGCTGAACGAATTAAATATTTGCACAGTGCAGTTGCTACTTTAAAATAGTAAATATTTTCAAAGAATCAAAATTCTTTAAAAATACTTCCTATTTTATAGCAGCAACTGCATTGTGCAAATACTTATAATTCATTCAGCATGCTCGATTCACTATCCACACGGCAAAAGAAATCTGTGGAATCTCATCAAGATATCGTGCTGGAATATCGCAATATCTCAAAGATATTCAGTAGACATTTGGATATATGGCAGATATCAGTAGGATATATTAATGTCGGCACCAAAGAAGGACTAAGATATCTCAAGTATAAGCAAAATATATTCTTACGTTATTCCTGAGATATCCGTGATTATTGTTGCTTATAGTAAAATCTGAAATGTTATCGTAGGTATATTATAAAGATATATTGGAGATAATTATAGTATCTAGTCGGGATATATTTGGGAGAATATTTTTTATAATTATAATGATGACTTAATTTACACCGATTATGCAAAGATATTATGATAGTATGCAATCTCGAAGGTTTCTGGCATGCTAAAACCAAATTCATAGCCCAAATTGCTCCATTACGTCAGGTTTCTAAAATATTCTAACCTTAAAATTGCAAAAAGGCGTCCAATGTAGAACCAGCTTTATTTGGCTGTTCAGAAATGTACGTGTAAGCACAACTTTAAGGAGGTTGCAAGGCTGCGGCGGGCAGTGAGAGGGGAATGCTTTAATACAAAAGAAATATGGAGTGTAGCCAACATTTAAACATTAAAATTTGAAAAAATAAATAGCTAAAATTTAAAGAAATGTGGATTATAATGCAATTAAAATGAAAAAAATATTAGTGTTTATTTGTGTAAAAGTTTCAGAGATAAACATATATTTTTTAGAACAATAAATATTTTTAGCTCAAGAAATGATTTGGCAACGGTGTAAAACTGAAAAATCGAAGTTGGTAACACTGCAAACTGCAATGTCTGACTGCAATGTCTAACGGGTAGATAAGGTTAACGTGACGCTATAAATATTTTGAAGCGTTTCTTGACAAATCATTTCGTGCAATTTTTTTCTGTTATTAGTAAATCAAATGCTTAGAAGCATTTGTAGTGAGACTTTGACGGCACTACTCAACTGATAGAATATTCTTGATTCGCGATGACGAAACAACGTAGCCACATTTTCTCCATCAAACAGTTTCAATGGCAGAAGTATCTGGTTATATTTTTTATTATTGTTAATAAACTGAGTGGTAAAAGTTGTTTTAATCTTCAAATATATTTTTAATATGCTATACTTTATATATTAAAGATAAATTTATTCTGAATAAAAATCTTTCAATGCCTATTAGAGCCGACACAGGATATTATGTGTAATAATCAATTTATTAATGAACAATAAAATTGTATAATTATCGGTCATCAGGTAAACGTTTCGACCCTATTATTTGGGTCCTCTTCAGCACCAAAAAAACACAAAAAAAATTATATAAATAAATGTGTAGAGTAACAGCAAGGTTGAAAGTTGCGAAGAATGTGTCCATTTTAAATGCATGACAACAATTTGGCAGAATTTCTATGAAACGAAGAGCAAAATGTTAATAATAGAAAAAGATTAAAAACATTTTAAAGAGAGCATGTCATCGAATGAGTAAAAAATTGCGAGACTTACATGTCATGAATAAGAAAATGGGCTGACGTACATTTCAGAGATGCATCCCGTCATTAATTGAACAATCACTACACAAATAATGAAATATAAAAATTTAAGAACGAATTAATGATA
>NW_017298310.1:632632-633848 GCF_001594075.2 Trachymyrmex cornetzi
GCCACTTCGGCTTGTGTAAATCGTCAGATTATATTATTCCCGTGATCCTTAATTAATTTCCTTCAAAATAAAAAAAATTTAACCGCGCTCGAGAAAATCCATGTCATGTTTTTTTTTGCAACTTTGTGACTCTCCCATTTCCTTACGTCACGCTGAAATCGTCAGATTATTGAAATGTACGCTTTTCTACATGTAATTAACACACCATATCTTAATCTGACGCGCTCGAGTTTTTCGAACGATCGATTTTTTTTACTAATCTGACGGGCTCCCCTGGACCCCCGGCTCTATATAGAGGTTTAATATATGGTGGGGGTACTTATTAGAGTGCAAGCTTTCCCCCTTTATGTTATTCTGACGCGCTCGAGTAAATCCCAAAATCCCCGCTTGGCCTCCCCTACTATAAGGTGAGTCAACGCAAAAAGAAAAAAATATATACATATATTCAAAATTTTAAGTAAATTAATAAAAATTAAGAAATGTCAATAAGAATAAAATTAAATATAAAGGCCTGAGATTGAAACAATCAAATAAACTTCTTCAAACAATCAAAATTAAACATGTAATCGGTGACAAGAGAGTAAAATGAGAAAACGTCACGAAGTCGAGAAAAGGCTCTCATACAACGGGTCTAGTTTGTACGTGTCATTCTGTAGATTTAATTCGTGTTTTTGTTTTTTAATGTGGATCATTTCTGATAAAATTCTTTTATTCCAAAACTTTTCTTTGTCTAAAATTTTTATGTTGTCCCAGTTAAAGTTATGGGAAGTCTGTAATCTATGTTCGGTAATCACTGATAATTGAGTGGTGTTTCTTTTGATATGGTTTCTATGTTCTGACATTCTTACGCCAACACATCTCCCAGTTTGGCCCACATATGAGGCATCACAGTTTTTACAATTTAATCTATAGACCACTTCCGCTTGAGACATTGTTGGTAACCTATCTTTCTGTACCCTAATAAAGGAGTTCAATTTTTTAATACCCCTGTATGCAAACATTAAGCCCGGAATTTTGCTAAAGAAACTCTTAAGGCGATGCTAAAGCCCCCCTGTTTTACCACATTCCTATTCGGTGGGATTTCTCCGTATTGGATGTACGGATTGCAAAAGTATTATTACTTAAATTATAGTACGCACACAGAGGATGTTTGCTACACTGGATTTTATGAGAAAATCGAAAAAAAATTATAAAATTTACTTATTTTTGGCTCGCA
>NW_017298310.1:634035-635571 GCF_001594075.2 Trachymyrmex cornetzi
GATGCTTTGTGGAGACTGGGACTGTCAACAGAGCCGAAATTCCGTGTAGCAGTAGTTGCGCGGTCTTGCGATAGATGGTGCTGGCATATGTTAGATAAGAACAGATGTATGCGTTTGAGTAAGACAGAATGATATATATTATATAATATAATGTAAAAACTAAATCAAAGATGTCGCCACTATTATCGAAATTGGAATTTAAAAAGTCTGTACTATCGACCTTGATTGAGTTGGGTAATCGGTTTAGCATCCCCTTAATTTTTTCTGAAATAGACGGAATATAAGGGATTACAAAAAATATTTTGTTTTCAAAAGAAGGAGCAGAAGCAGAAGAAGGAATATCATCAGAAGGAATATTTCGATAGTTAAGTTGTTTGAATCTATTGTATAGTCTCTTTTTAATAGTTGTAAAGATTAGTTTTAGAGGGTACCCGTTCCTCAATAATACATCAATAATAAAGTCAAAATTTTTTTTATGGAATTTAGGGTGGGATAGCAAAATTATTCTGTCTATCAAACACACTATAGTACCAACTTTTTGAGACAACGGATGGCAAGAATAGAAATTCAAAAACCGACCTGAAAACGTCGGTTTTCTGTACCAATCATTAATAATATGATTACCTTCCTTTATTAGAGTGATATCAAGAAAGTTTATGGAGTCTCCACCTTCCTCCATGGTGAATTTTAGACGAGGATGGTAAGAATTAAATGTGTCTAAAATTTCTTTGTAATCAAAAGATTTGATAATCAACAAAATATCATCATCATATCTTACGTAGAGAGAAGGTGCAATTGACAATTTGTTTAGAGAGAGAGTCTCTAGCTCTTGCATGACAATGTCCGCCACAATGGGGGACAGTGGAGACCCCATTGGTACACCAAATGTCTGTTTATAAAAATTATTATTAAAAGTAAAAAAACTTGAACCAAGGACCAATTGTAAAGCTTTAAAAAATTCAGAATATTTGTGTTCTGTTTGATAAAACGCCATTTAGTTGAAAGAATTTCAATCGCAAGGTCAATACCGTACATTGGTAAAGAGAGAAGTGACGTCCAGCGATAAAAAAACCGAAGAGTCACAAACTGTTAAAGATTTAATGACGTCGATCAATTGATAACTATTATCAATACAGCTCTTCGCGCGCTGTTATGTAGAATTTTATGTAAAAAAGACGCTAAATTATGAAGGGAACTACCCGTGGAAGAGACAATGACACGTAGTGGAAAGCCTACTTTATGGATCTTTTTTAAGCCATATGCACGTGGCAGTATCTTGTTGGAAGAATATAAATATTTGTATGTGGAGTCAGAATTCAACTCGTGACGCTTCCAACGTTTTAGGAATAACAAAACTTAAGTTATTTATAACTTTGACAGTACGTTTATTTACGCCGACTTCTCTTCTTTACCGGTTTCACTTTAATATTCGATTTATCGGTATCGTTTTGTTGACGTATTTACGAAATGTATCTCGTCTGTTTGACTTTGTTCTGAAATTTCTCATTACTAACTGTGACTTCTGACGGTTAAGTT
>NW_017298310.1:635988-661390 GCF_001594075.2 Trachymyrmex cornetzi
ATAATTATACAATTTTATTGTTCATTAATAAATTGATTATTACACATAATATCCTGTGTCAGCTCTAATAGGAATTGAAAGATTTTTATTCAGATTATTTCTAGAGAGCCTTTATCTTTGATCTATTGTATAAATTTATTCGATTCTTAACATTTCAAATATTAATATTTGTTGAAAACAGATACATAGAATCGAGTCTCCTATAAGAAAAAGAGAGATAGTCTATTATAAAATCCAGAGTTTTGTTATTAATTTACAGAAAAATGCGATGATGAAAAAATCTGAAAAAATTTACATAAAAGCATGCTTTGTAAATAAAGCTATGTTCCAAATTTCAAGTAATTCTTAAAATATTGCATTTTCCTTACAAAACCTCCTTAAATTATAAAACCTAATTATAAATACCTTAAAACATATACTACTGGAAGGAGCATAGGCCCATAATCCCATTATTTCGGCTGAAGCCGAGAAGATTGACAAGGAGACAGAATTTGCCTAGTCAGCAATGTGCATGCTCAGACCATTCGCACGGGGTCTGCAGGGTGAAGAAAAAAGACGACAAGCATGCGCATTACAATCTAGAATCACGCATTCTATCTCCATCCTTGTCAATCTTCTCTGCATTCTACCTCCATCCTTGTCAATCTTCTTGGTTTCAACTTTTCGAGCCTATGCTCCTTCCAGTAGTATATGTTCTAAAATGAATACCACCTGAAGAGATAATTTCCTTAATTATACCCTTATATGTACGTACATTACAATTACGTACTATTCTATAAGTTTTATATATAAAGAGACATCTTAGAAACGACTGGAGGATATCTTATCTGTTAGATGTCTTCAGAATGTCTCTGAGATATATTGTACACATTTATTTTGTTCGGGGTAAGATATCTCCTGAATATCTTATACAGGAAGTGTGTTTATGATATAGTCATTATAATATACTGATGACATCTTAAAGATATTGAGATATATTTCGTATATCCGCGATGATTTTAGTATATCCCATAGATCTCCATTGCTGTGTGGGTATGCTCGTGCTTAATCTCGTGGCTCACACGCCTGCACACCATGACACCTTCTTCTTCTTCTTCAAAATTGATGGCACTCGCCGCAAAAATAGTGACGATTCACCTCAAACCGGTGAATGGGATAAAATAATGATGTAATCAAGACAAATAATGTAACACAATGCACAGTCGAAGTCGGAAACGCTTTTCAAAAAATGGGTGAGATGATGCAACACCCGAAGCGGGCGTGTTGTACGTCCGTCCCGCTCGAGTGATTTCGCGAGGCTCACATCATGACTGCCATGACATGATGACATTGTTTGCGTTCAGCAGAGAAAGCAGCTTTGCAACTATTGTAAAATTCTTCAGTTGGTCTTGCCCTTAGTTCCTCATTGGATCTAAATGTATAAACCAATCATATTAAAGAATTTTACAACAGTCTCAAAGCTGCTTTTTCTGCTGAACGCAGCTATTAGATGACATGACACCATTGCACATGCTTGTGGTCGAAAAGGCGGGAAAAGAAGGATCACTCACTGGAGTGCGTTCCAAAACTCGACTTTTGTCAACTCAAGTATCATTTTATCCTTGTGTTCACTGAATGTTGGACAAAGATAAAAGATACTCGGAGTTGATATAGTTCAGTTTTGGAACACACCCCTGATGGCGCTATGACCGCCGCGTGTTCCGGCACTTGTATTTACGAATTTTAGCGCCACAAATATATAATAAATGTAAAATATAATTTCAAAAAATAATTTCTATAATAATAAACTATTACTATAGAAAAGATAACCAAGAAAAAATGGAAGATCTTTTCTGGGTTATAAGTACAATATAATTAAATGCAGCAGGCAGCGTTGATTCTGCATTTTATATTGTGAATTTGTTCTGAAAATATATGACAGACGTACTCGAGATATACCGCAAGAATAATTTAGAAACATCTTGGGTATAATCGATATGATAGCAGTATATTCAGCATCAAAATCGAAATTTAATTATTATATTTGATATATCTTGACAATATACAAGAAATAATATTTTTCTGAGATGTCACATTAACGTTTCTAGTTTATTCGGTATAATCACAGTACATTCAGTATGAATATTGAATGTTAGCATGATATCATGTGCTATCTGGGTTTTTAGTTTGTATTTATATGTTTAAAATTTTATTTTTACTTTCTGTTTAAGAAATATTGTCTAAAAACAAAGTGATATATCGGTACCGGCGACCTTCGTCTAATAAATATTTATGAATATTTATTATAAATATTCTGTGCTATCTGAGTTAATATCAAAGAATAATATTAATAAAATGAAATAATAATAAAAAATATTATATTCCATTTTTTATCTAAAAAATAATTATAACTGTAATGAAATATAAATAATGAGAATATGAATAAATAACAGTATTATTGTTAATTATTTCAAAATAGCAAATATTTTACTAAAAACTTAATTCGATTTATGGCTCTCTCTCTCTCTCTCTCCCCCTCTCACCCCCCTTCTCGTCCCCCCTCTCTTTTCAAACTATTTCTAAACTACATTCATGATATACAGGGGTCATTTAGTATTAATCGTCTACTTCGAAAATTCCTCGGCTAATACATTAATTAATATATTTATAGAAATTTTAATTTATATTCCCAATGTACCTCATGTACCGGAACAATAAAAAAATGTGCAATTATTGATGAAACGTTCAGAATATTGAATGAATATTGTACATATATGCTTGTACACAATATCACGAAAATCGCGCGCGAGCGAGTAAGTACTGATCTCCGCCTACAGAGGGCCGCGACGGAAAGCATTTACTCGTAAACAACAATCATCTGGAAAAGAATATAAGGAGCGCAGCCTATCGCCTCAATCGCCTGTGAAGTGAGCCACAAAATTGGACTTTAAAGTGATGGAACACGAAATGTTGTACTTCATAGTGCAATCTGTTTAAAAAGTGGTTCAAGGACGACCACCGGATCTGAAACTTTCGAACAAATTTTGTGGAATGTATATGGAACATTCTCGGAATATGTAATAATATCTAACTGAAACTTTTAACGATACTTGAACGTTATTTTGCATTCTCTGTATAAATATATTTCGGAACATTTTAGAATACTTTTGTAATATATTTTTTTTTAAGGTGGGTGATTTTTAGGATTCCTTTTCAAATATTTTAAAGATATTTAGCATTAGCTAGGATCATTGCATCAAATAATTTAGTATCTATTAAAAAGATAATATAAGAACAAAAAATATTATTTTATTTGAAAGAATAACTATAAATTTCGTGAATAATTGAATACAAATAATAAAAACGTAGATAAATAATAAAATTCTTTTTTAATATTGTTGTTTTTTGAACTAAAGAGTTTATATTTAACTCTTTGATTTAATAAAAGAATTAAAAGTTCAATTAAAAAGACTTTATTTAATAATTATGACTAAAGATTTAATAATTATGACTTAATAAATTTCTGTAAAGGAATTAACATACAGGAACAGAAAAAGAGCGTAATCAATAAGAAATATAATATTATCTGAAGTGTGGGGAAAGCGATACACGTAGCGCCCTTACACGCGAGCGTTGTGAAACCGCTTTAGTCAGTGCTATCGATCGAAGTTAAGAATACAGACAAGGGACATCGGTAAAACATACTCCAAAATATTATGGCGTCATGTCTAACGCCACTTGTTGGAAATGTGTGTTCTCCTGACACGCCGACGTATGTGCTTAATACTGTTTCGCAATAATATATGCGATAACCAAATGTTCTAGATGACATTACAGTCATCATATTACAGTTATTTTGAGTGATGCTATTCACAAAAGAAATTACTAGTTTGTCATACGTGGCTCTGAAGTGTGTTATAGACAAAGGTAGACGTGACTTTTGTAAAATTCTCTCAAGTTGCTAAAATATTTCCGCGATCTCATAAAATCACAAAGATCTTCGATATTATCCAATACGATAGACACCGCTAGTGTCTCAGTTATTGATGAAGTAGATTGAAAATACACGGAAACACCTAATGACGATTTTGCGAAATGACGACTCTTCGATATGATACTGTCTACTCCGTTTTGATTTTGCTCCATATTCTAGTACATACTAAGGCAGCACTGAGAGATATTCTAAATGTTCAGGTAATTACATGTAGATATTTTGTAGGATAAAAAGAAAAAGTTAATCTTAATATTTAAATCGTTAATTTATATAGTTTTTATCAATACTGTATGGTATTATATATATTTCCAGCAAACACTATTAACAGTAATATAATTGTTAATTAATTTTCTACTTAATATATAAATGTAATGTAACACATGTTATACATAATTATTACTATTTTATTTTATTTTAATTTTACGTAATATTTATTGTTAGTTATAGTGTTGAGGTATATGTTGAGTGGAAAATTATATAATTATAACTAACAGTTATGTTACTGTTAATTGGATTGCTGAGTTGTTTTATCGCATGTTATACAAATTATTTAATAAATTATGTATAAACGTATAAGATAAGGAATTGTTATATGAATTATTCAATAAATTATGTGTAAACATATAACAAAAGAAGAGTTCTTTTGTATTATAGCATTTACCTGATACCAAGTTTGGTCCGAATGAATATTCTGATGATGATAGAGAATATTCCGATGTTGATGATAGAGATAGAGGATCTTTAGCACGACCGAATAATCAACAAAACACAAAAGACCATTTATATTCAAAAGCTGATAGCTATCTTGACAAAGAAGAGCAAGCAATTACAGATATCTTGGATAAAAGTAAGCATTGACTATTTGTGTATGATTATAGAAGTGATTAATATTTTCTTATGTTTGTTATATTCTTTTCAGATATAGTATGGGATGCACACTGGGGGGCACAACTGAAACTTACTCAAGCATCAGCAGTTTCTGTAGATCCAAATGGCAATGTTGCAATATTTCATAGAGGTGCTCGTGTTTGGGGGTCTGATAGTTTCAATAATGAAAACAAATTTGATCCAAATAATGGGCCGATAGCGCAAAACACAATAATCCTTCTGGATAAAAATGGTAGGATGATATCGGAATGGGGAAAAAACATGTTTTATCTTCCACATGGTTTGACTATCGATCAGTCTGGGAATTATTGGGTAACTGATGTAGCAATGCATCAGGTATTCAAGTTTGATGCTCAAGATGTAAAGAGACACATGGAAGAACTAAAAAGTGCACATGTTAACCCAGAGACAAGTGTGCCTAACAATCATGCCAGCATGTTAAAGCCATCTATAATTTTGGGAGAGGCTTTTGTCCCTGGTAATACCGGGAGCACATTTTGTAAACCAACTGACGTTGCTGTACATACCAATGGTGACTTTTTCGTCAGTGATGGATATTGCAATTCTAGGATAATTAAATATAACAAAAAAGGTGAATTAATTTTACAGTGGGGACGACTTTGGAACAGTAGAGGTAATGATAAAAATAACATTGATATTAATAACAATAAACAGTATTTAAATAAATGCTAAACTAAGCCTTACTTTATTTTAGAGTTTGTCTATTCACAGTCGCCTCCGCCGTATGCGTTTCTTGTCGCACATGCTTTAGCACTCGCGAGTGAATTAAATTATCTTTATCTCGCTGACAGAGAAAATGGCAGGATATTGTGCTTCTTTGCCAACAACGGTACATTCCATAAGGAATATAGACATCCTGCTATTGGTACAAAAATTTACAGCGTTGCCTACGCTCGAGAAAAATTATATCTAGTTAATGGACCTGATCCATTTATAAGTAATCCAGCACCAGTAAGAGGCTTTGTACTTGATATTTATTCCGGAAAGATATTATCAATGTTTGAACCCAAGAAAAATATGGATAATCCACATAATCTGCATGTGACAGAAGATGGTTCTGAGATATACGTAGTTGAATTAAACAATAAGAAAGTTTATAGATTTTTACAAGGTACAACGTTTTATTAAATGTTACTTTCTATAATAACAAAGATTTATAATTCCATGATGTTGCATTTTATGTAAATGTATCTATCTTTTTCATGTTTAGGAGTAAACAGTTCTAATAATTCGCAGTCAGCTAAACGGCATCAACATCAGATCTTAATACATCCTGATACTGAAGATGCCGATACTGAAAAGACCAATATGACAAAATTGATCCTAGGCCTTGGCTCAGCAGCAGTTTCCTTTATTACAATTTGCATTGCGATTGCTGCCATTGTAGCGAGATGTCAAAAACGAGGTAGAAAAATAAGACATGATGGACCAGTTGTTGAATTCTCTAAATTAATAGAATAGAAATAATTGTTCCTTTCATTATGGTTGTTTTTCGTGAAGAATCTTGTTGTGCACTCTTGTGTATTAATTTATTTTCTATATTTATTAAGCACTAGTTTATATATACACACACATACACACACACGCACACATACAGATTGTTCATAATACATATTTAGGAATGATAATTACTGCATAATCCCAAGTAGTAAACTGACATTATTTGTCGTTAGTTTGACATCAAAATAACATTAAAAACATCATTTTGACGTCAAAATAATGATAAATAATATCAGCTTGCTATCTAGGATAATAACATTTTGAAACGACATACTTATTATATTTATCGTTAATTCATTGCTATTATATGTAATAATTATCATTCCTAAACTTCAAACTATTATGAATAAATCTATATATAGCAGGAATACTTAATATTGTTCCTGTTATAATGTATTTGAATTACTTTACTTCTCTAACATAAACTATTTAAGTTTTTTAAGCTCCAATTTTTATGTTTCTTAATGTAAAGCCTAAATTAAGAAGTATCATGCAGTTTATGTATGTGCCTGCAATGATTAAATTGTAAATATTAAGGATATATATTGTTTTTTTTTAATTGAGCTTTTACACGTTATTATATTTAATTTCATTTTTATACATTATTTATTTAATGTATTGTACTGCTTTTTACATTTTTTTTCTGTACATCGCTATTTATGTATATAGATTAAAATGTATGTGTTATCTTAATCTTATATAATTCTTTAATGTATTGTAACCTTTCTTCTTATGTTTCTCTTTACATTGTTACTGATGTACAAGCCATAGATAAGAATATTTCTACAAGCCATAGATAAAAATGTATTACCTAATTTAACTTATTTTTCCTTTTATCTGCACTTATACTTTGCTCGTAAAGCTTTGTGTTATTAATTGTTTAAATGTCAAACACGATATTAACTCTTTAGAGCCGAGATAACTTATAAATTACTCAAAACATGAAATAACCAAAAATTCTGAAAAGTTTAAATTGTAATTGTATTTTCTTCAAATATTCATTTTCATTTTAATTATTTCATCTTTTTCTTAATATATTGCCCGAATGGCTATTTTAAATCATTGTGACTGTAACATTATTCATTATTAAATTAAGTATTTCTTTTTCAATGAACCGATTTAAAAAGCAAAAGGAAATTAAGATTGTAAATATAGTTTATAAGTTATTCTCGCTCCGATTAATGTTAAAAATAGTAGATTTAAAACAAGGTAATTTTAACCCTTACCCTATTAAGGCCCGTTTTCATAATATATGGTTACCTAAATATTAAAGGTTACCAACAGATTCACCAATGAAATTCATTCATGAATCTTGGTTACCTAAAGGGGGTCACTAGTTACCGAGCGATTCCTGTTCGTTCAAGTTTTTTTGCGTCTTTCAGTAATTATAAATTATATATATACTACATTTTATTATTTTCCAAAATAAAGTGCCAATATTTATTCTAGAAAGTTGAAAGTATGTTGGTGAACTTTTAGAGATTTTTTTAATCATTCTGAATAGGTGAAAAAAATGGACGGATTCTAGTGCCCCCGTTAGTATTGATGAGGCACCAAATTGTACCTAGTAGGGTAAGGGTTAATTATCGAATTAATTTTATATTATGCTCTTTTTTATTATAGTATCTGTTACTCGTGCAAATATGCGAATCATACAATTTGTGTTTGCCTGCAATGATTAAATTGTAAATATAAGGATATATATTATTTTTTTTAATAGAGCTTTTACACACTATTATATTTAATTTCATTTCTACACATTATTTAATGTATTGCACTGCTCTTTATATTAGCGAACCTTACTAATGTTCACTCAATCAAATTTTCGGATTATTGCTGCCATTATTAGCAAGCCTTAAAATTATTATCATTCGTAGCCAAATTAATTAAACACCCTCATATCTAATTAATCGAATGTATTTTACATTTAAATCACATAGGATATCTACGATATCTCACGACACGCAAGAGGATGAGTTGGGAGGCCGAGAGGCGAGAAAATTTTAAGTTGACGAGTCTGCTGGAGAATCGCCGCGGTAGAAGCTTCAAGTTCCTGGAGAAACGGCCGAACCCACGCGATTTCAGCAAATTAAGCACAGAGCCGGAAACTTCAGAAGACGAGCGTCCCGAGAACAGTCTTGCGAGGGTGATTTAAGGACGGATTACCCCGAGTAACGTCATGACGTCGCGCAAATAGTATTACGAAAACGAAACAAGGGAAATCACGCTAGATCGCCCACTGATGATCGCACAACGCGATCTCGCAGATATGAACTGCACCCGGCTGCGCGTCCGTTCGTTTAGTTCTTCTTGAATATTCGCGCTGTCGAGTGCCGCCCGAGCCGACCCGAACTCGACCGATGGTACGCGTGCGCGAGATGACGTCACCTTGCCGACTACCGAATATATAGCTGTTTGACATTACCATTTATCTTTTCAATATATTCTACTGTAAGGGGGGCTTAGTAAAAAAAAATAAAGTGCCATACTTGCCATTTTACATAAAATGAAACCAGATATGTATATCACTATACGTTTTCAATATAACTAATATAAGTCTTTCAATTGTGGCCATCATATGAAACATCACACATTAACACTAAAGATTCCAATAGTCATTATTAATCATTTTTATTTTATAGATTGATATTATATTTTTTTTATAAGAGACAAGATTCTGAAATGTTGCGATTTTTTATTCTTTACTAATATAGCATATTTTATCCCAGAAATATTTCTGCGAACGTTCTAAGAATGTTAGAACATTCTCAGAATGTTTTTTAGAACGTCCCTTGGACATTTGTGCTTATATATATTATATTAATGAAATAAGTACATTTAGTTTTCTTATCATTTTTTATTTTTATAGTAATTTATTCGCTTGACCTTTATAGTGAATTAACAACCTTGATATTTCTAGTGTAATAATTATATTTATTAAGTATTTATTTATTAAGATTGATTATAATATTTATATCCCTAATAACACATTTATCCAGGATACATCCTGAGGATGTCCTTAGGATGTTCAAAGGACATGCGGACATTTTTTGGACATCCTCAGGACGTCTCCTGGAGGTCTGTGTTGTTAGGGATAATATTTATTAAGTTAAATGTTTTATTCCTTATATTAGGAAATTGAGAATTTATTTTAAGTAATATTACTCGATTAAGGAAAACTTTGATAAAAAATTTTATCGAGTAATTTCACATTTGTTGATTGTTCATGTAAGAAATTTAATAATTGATGAAAAACATTACGTAACACCAAATTATACATAATTGAAATCCATATAAAACTGTGCAAAATATCTGGAGAACTACTTATAGTTCCTCAGGTAACGAATAAAATGGTAATGTTAATGGGACTGGAATTATTTTGCAAGTAAGCTATAATCACATTTTCTCGACCACTGATTTAAACTAACTTTCTGTTTCCGAGTGAGTTGTCACAATCTAGTCAGAGAAACTACTCGTTACCAGAAATAACTGCATACAATTTTTAGGATTTGTTAGGAACAAAAGAAACTAGACTTGTCTTTGCTAGCGCTTAATATATGTGTGTATGTATATTCATTTGCTCTTGCCTTCCAAAAATATAAAGATATATTCTCGCTTATTTCACTTTGAGATGATTCAATTAACTTTCACAGATCCTTTTTCTTAAAAGGGAAACAACACAAATCGATTAACAAAATTATTCATATCGTAATTCAGATCAGTTTAACTCAGATTTCACACGACAAATAAATAAGCTGAAAACAATGGACTTATTGATTGTTTTTAAAAGTAAAAATAAGATCAATGAATGTGCTTTTATTTATTCATAATTTCCATAGTTGTAAAACTTCATGTAACCGAGGTTCATAATAATGTGCCTCAAATCTTCAATTTGCACAATTTGCGGCATGTATACGCGCAAAAACATTATAAAATTTGATTTATAATATCTGAAGTAATGCCCGTATAAATACTGTGACACATTCTTACTAAAATTTTAACCAGCTAATATTTTTAATGATTATAGATCATATTTAATGAAATACCAACACTTTTAATGACTCTAAATCTTCGATGATCATCATAATATCTGTATCCTTCGTGTTTAAGAAAACTAAGCGAAAAGGTACCATTTAAGAAGATAATTCTTAACATTTATTATAATAAGACTTATATCAGTCACAAATTATTATTGATTTTAATAATATTATTACTAACTTTATTTATATTTATCCCTGTTTGTACACAGAAAAAAAGACTATTCTTAAATCAACCATAATATACTCATATATAAGCAAAAATATTGTAATCTTGCTTTAAAAATTTTAGTCTTGAATTTGTATTGATATAAGATTTTTAATTGAGCAAGTCTTGAATGTGCAAAATAATACTTGCATCGAAACAAATTTAATCAAATCGAGATTGATATCTTCGAAGCAAGATTATAATATTTTTACTTATATGTATATGAGTATATTATGGTTGATTTAAGAATAGTCTTTTTTCTGTGTACGTAATACTCAAGTATGGAAATGGTATGCTTTATCTTATATTATTTATCTTGAGTATAATTAGAATCTAGAACTTTGACAAAATAGATGGATACATGAGATTAATGTCAAAACGCATTTTACCATTCGCGAAGTTTTACAAGCAGGGAAAACGTATTTATACATATTGCAATTATATTTATAATTGATAGATACATAAATCTTGAAAAAAGATATGTATTTGAGAATATTCCGTTCAAATTAATAATTACTTAATCATTTTATAATTCTATAATTAATAAAAGTAAATATTTAATCACACACAGTTATATTAGGAACAATTAAGACTATTATTAATTATTTGCAGTATATTAAATATAGTAAAATTACGCTTTAAAGACAAAATTTTTTATTTAAATTAACAATTAATTTTGAAACATTAATACATATGAAATAATTCAAAAATAAGTTACAGACTTTTTTGCTCTAATAAGATCTAATATAAAGAAAAAAGCAAGGAAAATAATGTTTTTTGTATGATTTGTTATAATTAAAATTAGAAATTACGAATTATATAATTACAGATTCCTATTTTTTATTAATTAATTCAATTTCTATTTCTATAAAATTAACTTTCTACTTAATAATTTTATTAATAAAATATTTGGATAAAATATTCATATACACATGTTAAAGGGAGGCCTCTCCGATGACATATCTTGTCAAGGTCATGACCTTAAGCGACCTCTAACACGTTTTAGCTATCGCTCGTTAATTCATAAAAACCATTTTAATTACCTATTAATATCAATTAAGTAACCATAGCGTTCAAAAAATTGTTTTTTGATATGCTCCTAATATATTTCTTGTAAAATTTTTATAAATACACTTTTACTAAATTCAATGATAATAATTCAATGATAACACAATGCTAATTTTAAATCAGAAAGTTAAAAATTATATCAAACTCAACAGTCAATAAAAATTTAAATGTCATAACTAATGTTAAAAGCACAAATTTTTTTGTTTAAAGTTTTTGTTTAACAAAAATTATATTAATGTATTCTTTTATAGTATATCTCACAAAATATATAAAAATATACCATATATATCTATCATTGTTTTATCTAATGTCGAAGATAGTAAATAAAATGCACATATGCGTGAGACAACATATCCAAATTATCCATTAATTTATATTTAAAAAAGTATAATATAATTGCACTTAAAAAAGGCAGATTTTGACAAAAAAAGGTGTGAGTAAAAGGAATAATATTTTTTGGAGATTTTGGATACAATAAATCTATTAAAAAGTTCGTGAGATTTAGAGAGCACCTTATAAAAATTGCAAGAACATAGTATTGTATATTTATTATAGAAATTCGGATGATGTATAGAACTAATATACATAAAATACATATAATATGTCATACATGTCGCTATTTGTTAAACAACCATCTCGTATGACTTATACACACATGCTTTATACAACATATATATTATTACAACATATATAGATACGATTTACAAAACGTTAATGGAGGGTGAAAGAGTAAAAAGTAGAGTCCGACCGAAATTTCGGTTTAGGTCAGTTTCGATAAAAAAACAGGGTTTCGGTTTAATTTCGGCCGAAATTAAGAGAAAATTTCGATGGAATTTACCAAACCGAAACTGTTGCAACGCGCCGATAACCGTTCAAAAAATAACTATTCAATTTTAATTATTAATTTGTTGATTAAGCTTAAGACAATTTGAGTACAAACTTTGATGTAATCCTAATAGTAATTGTGATTTGATTTCTTTAAAAGTTGAAGATGCAATATTATTATATTATTTTAGTTAGATATCTTAATAAAATCTTGTTTTTTAAAGAGTACATAAATTTGTCATGATTTCTGAAAATCATACGGTCTCTGTAAAATTAATCCAAAAATGTCGATTTCGACTCCGGCCGAAACAAATGTCAATTCGTTAGTTCTTCCCTCTCTCTCTTTCTCTCTTTTAGTAAGACTTATTATCTAAGTTTCGGTTTTGGTTTCATTTTCAGCCGAAATTGAATAACAACCGAATGTTCCTTTTCGGTTTTTGCCGGAGGTCAAAATGTAGTTTCGATCGGACTCTAATAAAAAATGATTAAATATTTTGCGTGCATTTTTCGACATGACTCCGAATTCCGTTTGTTATTACAAAACACGCTATCTTCGCTTCCCGGAAAAAAAGCACAAATGCATTTTGGGAAAGCTCCAAACATCATCCAAATTTCTATAAATACACTATATTTTTCTCCAATTTTTAAGGTGTCTTAAATTCCATGAATTTTTTAATAAATTTATCGTATCCAGATTAAAATTTACAAAAAAGGTCTATTCCTTTTACTTAAATCTTTTTGGACTAAAATCGGCTGTTTTTAACATCCCCTTTTAATTCCTTTTTTAAATTATAATTATATTGGAGCAACATATCACTATTGTGTTACTATTTGAATGTTAATATTTGCTCGATCTGCTCGAAAAAAAACCCATATTACAAAAAATTATTTTCTATCTCTCTTTCTTATTAACATATATCTATGTATGCAGTATATATTGCTAACATATTTAAGATAATTAAATTAAGAACTGTGTGTAAAATTGTCTACAAAATATGTATGTACTACATGTTACTTCACAAAATCTAGCTTATTTGTTTTTCGATAACCTGTTGGTTTAACGCTATATTGTAGCATTATTTATTATACAAACCCATGAATAAGCTATATATAGTCCTATTTTTGCTTTATAATGAATGTTAATTTAGGTTAGTATTGTAGTACAATCTTAATTATTAACACAGATTTCCTTTTAGAATAATGCAACATCCCCTATACAATGTAAGAGTATATATAATCCATATATCTATAAATATAAAAAAAACCTATATTTTCAAATAATATAATTAAGTGTATTATATATTATATTGTAAAAATTTTTAGCAAAAAGAGTAAGATTTATTTTGTGATGGGATCGAACTCAATCCAAATCAAGGTTCTTTTATCGACAAGGATGATTAGTAATGGATAGGAGTGAGACGAAACCGTTCGATATTTTGATAATGATTTATTTTTTACACACTTAGTTGACCTCTATACACAACTATACAACGATGAAAATTAAATTTCTGTCTATTTACTGCTAAGGTCATCGACTTGATAATGACTTGTGATAGAGATGCAATAAAGTCAGTCGATTCTTTTCCGATTCACATGAATCTGAAGAATCGGGCGACGTCTGCGGACAGTACGATTCGAATTAACTTCTGCGCGAAATATCTAAACGTACGATCAGCAGAGGCCATATATGTTACAAATCACCTGTAAAGAGTGACGCCCGCGCCTGCCACAAATCAAAAGGACGTCAACCTCCAATCGCTGAAGTCTATCTACACACGCATGATAAATTAAATAAATACAGGAATTGTTCTTCGCTTAAGAGAAGGTATCACTATCACCAAGGACACCGATCGGAGTTCTCGTATCATTTGAATCCGAGTTAAAAACGGGAAGGAACATTCCAGGTGGCTGCATGCAGATAAATTGGCGTATTGCTAATGGAGAACAAATTAAAATACTCAGTTTTTGACCCATACAGTTGAATGCTTGATATTCTATAAGATATATTCTCACATTATATATATTTGATTTTAAATTTTACATGTATTTTATACAAATGCGTAAGTAAATTACATCACCATCATACATTTCACGTTTTTATGAAAGAAAATGAAATATACCGTAACGTTCCAAATTTTTATCTTTCGCCCCAAAGACATCTACGTAAGAATGATAAAATAAGTCGAATTTTAAATAATTGTCGATTCATTCATACAAAGATCTCAGATAAAGTATTAGCAATATGTCAATTTAATCATGCAACAAGAGATGAAGAGATGACCAAATAGAATAATAGTTCTCCTTTTATGCGCTAAAGGAATGCATGCTCGACGACGAGGTATTGCACGAAGCATTTGAAAATAAGGAACCACAAACACTCTAACGAACATCATTAAGGTCTTGCTTTCGTCCCACGTCGACGACAGGACGAAATCGAGAAGGGACGCTTTCAACGCGCGTCCGTATTTTTGTACATTAAAAATCGTATACGTTCGTAGTGATACATCGACAATTGCCTATCTGTTACTCCATATTTATCGTTTAGGTTTACCTAGGTCTACCGTAAATTCGTAACTAGAATAGTCGACTTTTCGCAGCCGTGCTCGCAATTTACCACCGGTGCCGCTTTGAAATATCCTGCGCGGACCAATGTCGCCGTCAGAAAAAAATTAACGGCCATCCCGAAATATATCACAATGTCCATGTATACTCATGTTCGATCGTAATGTTGACGTCATACTTATTACATTATTATTGTTGTTATTATTATAATTATTATTATTATTATTATTATTATTATCGTTGTATAATAATCATTATTACTATAATTATTGTTATTATTATTATTATTGTTGTTATTGTTATTAGACGTATACTTTATTTACAAAACTTACGTTTCGATGACAACAACGGAACAAAGTATACATATACTTATAGTGTGCCATAAAATTCTTCAAGAAAGTAATACACGAACGTAATCCTAATCTGCATTCATCATCGGAACGTTTACCATCAGAAACGCGACGAATTATGTGCCCTATTGTTTTGAATTTATTAAAGGAAGCAAAAGAAAATCATTCAACGCACCTCCCCGTAAAATAAATTATTTTATTATATTTCTTACGACAAATATCGTCTCTGCACACGAAGATCGTGTACGAAATGTAAAATGTCGACACAAGAAAGATAGCTTTACGTTGCGCGTATTAACATATAGCTCTTTATTTTGCAACAGAATCATTGAGTCGCTTTATTCTTATTATTTTAGTATAAAAAATTCGGAATAAATTGTTATTATATATGTAATTTTGTAACTGTAAAATGTGAGTAAATTTTACAACATATGAGTTTTCAATCGTTATTAACGCGATAAAAAGTTTCATCGTTTAAGTTTAAGATCATTTTAAAAACAATTCCCATTTCTCCCATCGTACAGAAGATAAAAAATTATTTTCCAAACAGACATTCTTTCTCGATTGTTTGTATGCAAGCACAAACACGTGATGCAAGGATCCTATCGCGACTCTTGGAAACCGGTTTTTCGGACAAACTCTATCGTTCGAATGAAAATGTAAACACCGAAATTTTATTTTATTTTTAAAAATACCGTTTTCGAAACAGAAAAACTACAAACTTCTGCGTGCACAGTCTCAGAAACAATTGCGACGCGTTGCAGGTCAAACAGCCTACGAATAAGAGCGATCGAGAGCTCCGTCGCAGTTGCGAGCAATGGTAATTGAAGTATTGATACAATAATAATATACCCTATCACGTCAATATTTTTACTATATTTACACAATGTCGTATATATGTAATACTAAGATAACTTGTCGTATACATCTCATTGCACCTCGCCACGCCTTCCGCATTGACCTCCATGACTTGAAAATACAATGTGCATTTTTTCCCTGCGTTTCACCGTCGTATCGTGTAGGAAATGCTCCAATTCCCATGGGAGAAGAAATAGGTGTAAATAAAAATTACGTGACGGAAACCCACGCCCTAATCAGTTTGTCACACTCATCGGAAATGCAGTTAAATAATTTACAATTAGCGAGGCCTTAATCTCATCGATGTTTCTTTAGCGCGAGCGCAGACACTCGAAATGCTTCTAACGAGGACAAAACGACCAGAGTTTAACGACTGCATTATAGCCGCGACAAATCCCTGCCCTCGCGCAATATGATAATCGAATTGAATTACTTTCATTCGGAAGAAGATAAATTATAGATACATTACATGGAGCCAATCGAACGTCCGACTTGGACGTAATTATATTAATATATGCGTGAAAGCCACCCGATTCCTTTTACCAGCGCACAGCGCCAACCCAAGAGTTTGTTTGCGGAGTATTAGTAGGTTGTATTAGTTTACGGCAATTATCTCCTTGAAAGACTCTTCATGTCACAAAATTCATTAATCTGCACAAATCACAATTCGTTTCTTCCTTTATCGACAGCTCGGTGTAATTACTAGGACAGAGTGTTCCATCGCTCGTAAAAACAGCTGCCATACTATGACGGATCATATTTTAATCATTGATATTCGGAAATATACTTGGACTTGTAATAATTGCAGCGAATGTATAGTAACCGAAATGCTTGGATTTTATAATGAAATCGGTCCTACAAAAAACATCGGTCATTACTATTATTAAATATTTAGAGCTGTCATGATTAGGATAAATTTTTGACGATACTGAGCAAAATCCATTTTCGCTTTACCAAATAATTCTTTATCGACCGCTGCGTAATGTTGAAAATCTATTTAGAAATAAAATTTTTTAGCTTTTCGCGAATTGTTTGAATAGAAAATCTCATTAATATCAATGATTTGCGCAGCTAAAAAGTGGTTTATGCCAATTCAATTTTCTCCGCAAAATATCATATAACGCTTACGCCTGTTGCTATTTAAGACGTATTTGACTAGACACTACATGTTGGAAATATTTACCCGTTAGTTCCCTATTAGGAAATCTTGAACGTGCAATTTTAATTGCTACAACTCCGTCATATACATCAATTCTTCTTTACAGTTACGGCGTCAAGTCGATGGTTGGCCCGGTATTAGCATCAGTAGGACACATTTGCAGAAACTGTAATCTACGTTATGTGTCACAATGGTCCTGGGAAGGCTATGATAATGAGAATCTATATTGCGCAAATTGTCCCTGTCGATAATGCCAGCAATTTCGATCCTCTACCCTGATTTTACCCTCAGCGCTAATTTATAGAAGAGTACTCCTTTCGTGGATTCTCCATACAACTGATATTTGTTTCTTTTGGAGATAAAGCAACTGATATTTTTTTTTTTTTTTTTAAGATAAAGTTCACGTTCAAAAATGATAGAAATACTGCGCGCTGCGTTGAATTTGTGTAATCGCCGAATCATTACCGCTCCGTTAAATTTCAGTCAAAACATCCGAAATTATCTAACCATTCTAATTCCGTCATTACTAATTGCTATTGCCTTATTGGCTTTAAATTCAAAGGGATGAACGATTTTGGACCTCCATCGAATTTAGATCGTTCTAATATTGTCGATCTTGACCTCGCCACATTTTTTTAATCTTTAAATTTACGATAGCCAACTAGATAAATCTCTTCGATCGCGCTTGCTCTGCGCTCTTGCTCTTCTGCAGAATCAAACGCAGTCGATCTTGCGATTGCCGTCGACAGAACAGAGAGGAGTACTCGTTCCATGGATTATGGTAAGCTTCTACCGGCCGGCAGTTTTTCCTCCGTGGATACCGAACGTCGAAGAGACGGTTCAGACGACGCCTTGATAAACAGGACTGTACTCCATGTCGTGGGTATACTGAGGTGGTCCTGGCGGCGGCGGCTGTGGACTGTACTGTTGCGAGGCGTCCGAGGCGCGACGCCTGAGCGCCGCGATGCTGTGGGCGCCTCTCCAATCCGATCCTTCGTTCGTGCTCACGTCGGCCACGCAGGAAACGCCGCCACCTCCGGTACCGCCGCTGCCGCTGCCACCGGTACCGGAAGTCGTGCCCGGAGAGCCCTGACCGCAGTTCAAACCTGAGCCCATCCCGGCTTGACCGCCACCCACCGAGGAACCCACTGGTGGCGAACCTCGGGACGCTGATACGTGAACACCACCTGATGAGAAGAGAATCGGATTAGTGTTTTCTTTGTAACTCTCAAGTGTTCAAAAACTATGTTGAGAAAAAAGTATTTGGTACTTGTAACTGTAATTGCATGGTAAAAAATTATGATTAGAACTCTATTTTTACAGTTATAATGTTAATAACAATAATTATATTTATAAAGAAATAATAAATAGAAAATGGACCAACAAATGAATAATACAGATGAGAGCAATAATGTAACCTATACAGGATTACAAAAAAGTTTAACCACAAAATTTTGTGTTTATTAAATACAGGTAGTAAGCTGACGTTATTTGTCGTCATTTTGATATCAAAATAACGATAAACAACTTTAGCTACTTGAGTAGTAACATATATTTAGAAAAAAAAACAAATTGCCGATTATACATCTTATTAAGTATCAAAAATATTCTGCACCAAAACATTTTCATCGATTGTGGTGAACTGAAGACCGCTCTATTAGTTGCTTAGGAGAATTTATCCATGGAAGGATGCACAGTCATTATGGATGCATTTCCAAAGCGTCTTAAAGTTTGTATCAAAGCTAAATGTGGCCGTTTTGAGTATTAATTTTTATTTAGTATTTAATAATATATAATTAGTATTATTGAGTTTTTGTTTAAATATGTTATATTAATGATTTGATAAGCACCAAATTTTGTGACAAAACTTTTTTGTATTTGATATTCACTCTCTGTATTCAATGAAGAAATTCCAATATCAAAAGTAAATCTTGCAAATTGAGAAAATGTTTGGTTATTAATTGAGAAAATAAATGAATAAAATTGTCAATCAAAATTCTGGTTACCTCAACTAGAATTGTAATAAATTTAACCAGAAAATTCTGATTCGTCCATTTCCAACCAGAATTACAATTAATTCATTCAGATTTCTTTCGCAGTGTAGTGTTTAATATTTATATGTAAAATTTAAAATACCATTTATTATATATATACAGGGTGTGCCGATATTTTTTGCCAATCACTTTTGTGTAGAGCGGACTAAACTGAGTCGAAAAGTCCTGTACCATTTTGTAATTTTTGCAATAGTTAACAAGATATTAATTACTAAAAATTGCAAAATATTGGTCTTGAATAATTTTTTGCAATTTTTAGTAATTAATATCTTGTTAACTATTGCGAAAATTGCAAAATGGTGGAGAACTTTTCGACTCAGTTTAATCCGCTCTATCTACATAAATGTGATTGACAAAAAAGGTCGGAACACCCTGTATGTGTGTATATATATATATATATATATATATACATGTATATAGTTTTATTTAAAAATAAATAATTGGCTTCAAAAATAACTATAAACTCACACAGAGAAATAAAGCTTTCTAAGAAAAATTATTATTCAGTTCGCTGTTTTCCTTTAAGTAAGGATTATCTTTAACAAAGTTTCTTTTTTTCTTAATAGCTTTAAAATATACTTATTACGAGTTTTAAAAGAAACTGAGAGAGAGAGAGAAAAGAAAGAGAAATATTATTATATATATGTACTCGAAGCAAGAATTTCTTTCCTTCTGAAAAATATTATAAAATTTTATCAAAGAAGCAACTTTATATAATAAGAAAATCCAAATTTGCAAAAAGCAAGGTATTTCGTATTCATGAAAATTAGTATTTTTTAACATTATAATAAACTAGTTTTATATATTTGTTATCTGATTTTGGCTCTAACATTGACCTGTCTTCATTGTTTTAAATCCAAATTTGTTTTAATTTAAGAGGATCCTAAAGACGATTAGTCATATTAAAAATAGCACGCACACGATTTACGTGTCTCTCATTGGCAACATCATTACATCAATATCTCACTCACGCACGTCACACATACATAAATTTTCATCTAACAATTACGTTTTAATTGACGTCTAAATTCAATTTTAAGAACTTCATATTGTTTCTTCATGCAAACTACTAGTCTGTGGACTATCATTTCGTAACAGAACACATAGCTTTTATATGAAGTAAATGTTGTCACACGTGTACAGCTCTGGAGCGCCATGTTGGATTAAGAAATGGTAAAGAAGATCTCAATTTCGAAATTTGTTTTCGTTCTCAGCATAGACTCCACCTCACAGAGATGTATTAATTATGTGTATATTTTAATCCTAGAAAAGAATTTTCAAATCAATAAGAGGGGAAAAAAGTAATTGTTATACAAAAATTACATGATTTAGTCGGTAATACAGACGATTTTAGAATCCTTTTAATTGTCCCTTTAATTGAAGTATTAAACTTAATAAGATTTTTAGAAATATCTTAAATTTTGATGCTTGTGTTTGTGATGAATTTATACAATAGAGTATCAATAAAGGGCAATGAGCCAAACGCGCTGTAAGTGTAATTCTGATTCATCCATTACAATATCATTTATTTTAAAAAATCCTAAATATATTGGTTCTCACAGAATCGTCCCTAGTGAATACTTTTTTGAAAACCGAAGCATTTGAGACTCTAAATATAAAATTGTAATAGATAAATCGAAATTTGTTACACTAACACTGCGTTTGGCTCATTGTCCTTCATTGATACTTATTTGAACTTTTTAAGTCTTTGGAGATTTTACGTAATTTTATGATATAGATTTACGGATATAAATTTGGGAAGTATTTGAAACAAATAATTAGTATTTGAGAATATATGTTCAGAATGTATTTTTCTGTGTCTATAATTACGTTAAATTATGATAATTGTATTCATTTTTTCTCAGTGTATCCTTTGTGACTTAGTAAATATACGTTTCCTGACAGTTTATAATGATTGCTAAGCGAAAAATATAATTTGTTTATAAATAGTAAATAACAAAGAACAAATATTTATTATAATACAGTCAATCACGAATCCACTACCGCGGACAAGGCAGTACATCCCCGAAAGATTCAGGTAGATAAGAGGTAATTTACAGATGCGGTACCACAGGTGCAGGAGAGAGCGAACGTTTCGTTTCTCCGCTGCAGAAGATATTAATACGGTAGACTGACAAAGAGCGCGTGGGGTGTGCTACCGGCCGTCGTAAAGTCGTTTCCGTCTTCTCGCGCGCTACGCTGGCGGGCTCAAAAGACAACGGTGGGAAAAAAGGGCTTTTTTTTATGACGGTACTGTGCCGGGCACAAATTTGCAGAGGACTATGGCAGCGGCCGCTTTTGAAAAGCCATTCGAAAGAATGGACGTCTAATGGCGACGATGTACGTGATTTTATGACTATTGTCGGCTGAAGCGCGCAGTGGATTCGTGCTGCCGAAGAGCGCCGGTGTCCACCGCGATTCACCGTGCACAATCAATGAAGTTTGATTCTATGGATACACCAAACGAACGACCGAGCTCTCTGAAGGCAAATGAAACTAAACGTGCGATACATACGCAATTTGGCACGTGTATTTCTATTTTTCAGAGTAAATACAGAGATCATCGGCGTGCGTATCTCACTAAAATTTGAACTGTTGCACGAGTTACCAGCCGATTTTTATTTTTCGGTAAAGTATTGCGACTCGTGCACACCACTCACGGTAGCGCGAGTTGAAAATCGAACGTTTTGAAACCTGATAATTTACGTATTACCGAGATTTGTTTGCGTCAGTCTGGCATGGTTCGCCACGAGAGAGTGAGAGAGAGAGAGAGACGTCAAATGGAACTTCTCCGATTAACTAGGAACCACACCACGCCGCGTTGTTAGCTTACATTGCGGTGCTAATCATCCATTGGTAACCGAAAAATAACGCTCTAGTCTAAAAGCTATTTGCTCTAAGTATTATCCGCGGATAAAAGCATATAGCTGCGAGCCGAGACTGCGGATTCACCTTAAAGCCGCGTTCGTACGCACACCAATGTGTTCGTGGGACGCCGATTTTTTTTCTCTTCTCGAGTGATAACGCTTAGTAATTGACACCATGCAAACGTTACGCGTGTATGCACACGCATATATCGATGTATGACTACACCTTGCGAAATCATGTTACGCCAGATTTTTATCGTAAGGACTTTAGAAAAGTGAGATGTTAAATTTTGTAATCTTTGTATCAAATATATTAACCAATAATATTGTGTTACAAGGTTTCTTTTTCCTCAACATCTGAATATTTTTTTACAGTGTAATAGTGTAGATTTCCTTTCATTGTTTATGTTTGTATACAATTTTAAGTAACATATTCAAATAATAAAATTTATTTGCAATATTTAATGTCAAAAAATTAGAATGAATTACGAGTTTTCTTTTTCTTGAATGATGACTCTTAGATATTTTTAACTGTGCTAAAAAAATAGGTTACACGAGTGATAGTATATTAGACATTACGAATTTGCGATATTACATAAGAAATTCAAAGTGGAGTTTTTAAAAATTGAAGAGTGATGAAATTTTCGATAATATTCTTTTTCAGTGTATAAATCCTTACAAGAAACACGAGGGGGTAACCACTTAATGTAATCGTGGGACAGAGTCCTCGAAATCATTATAAAATTCATATTAAATTTCTATGTATAATCCAATAATTACGTATGCCACGATAAATCATTGTATAATATTAAATAAATTCGTATATTTTATCAAACGACTTCATATGTAGCGAAAAAAATTATTTGTAATCAGACGAAATCATATGATGTCATGTAATCTGTGGGACAATATTTCAGCTAGTGGTTACCCCCTCGAAGAAACACCTACAATTCTTTCAGAAACAAAGTGTTATTTAAGATTTGTTATTCAATGTAATTAATACATCCGATATTTTAAAAAAGGAATTTCAGTTCAATAACATAATTACTGCTGCAAAATTGGCACATTTCGTATCAATTTTAATATCTTGCCTTTTACCTATCGTATGAATGACCTCCTATTTGTTGAAAGATTTTGATAAGCTCGTGAACAGAATTCGTAATCTCATTAATTAGATTCCATTTTCAGGGTTGATGACCTGTATTATTACATAGCAAATACCAATACCTATTTAAGCCAATATGCATTTCGTGAAAACGACGTTCACTTACGGTGTCTTTCTTTAAATATGGTTTTTTGCTGAAGAGTAAAAAAGTGAAAAGAAAAAAAAAATATATTCCGTGGAACATAGCAATGAGATTCCTTTTTTTTATTATCGGTTTCCTTATTACCCGGATCGCGCAAATTCATTATTCCGTACAATTTAAGCGCTGAAGTCCGATTTATCTAAAAAAGATTGCGAGATTATTATTTAAAGCTTTGATTTGCGCTTTAATCCTACGTAGACACTCCGAGTTTAAACAATAAATAACGCTTTAACGAACAGAAGATCTGATTCTTTGTTTAATAGTATTACATCACAAAATGATAACAATAACTAATACCGTCTCAGAATGTTTAAATCTTAGTGTTAAAATTCACATTCCAGGGAGATTATTGAAGAGTATATCACGTTACTTCACAAAGGGCACATGCGTTTTGAATAAAATCTTGTTTTCACACTATAATATGAAATCTTGTGTGGAAGTTACAGTCGAGATGCGCTGAATAGCAATTTCCGTGAAAGAAGAAATTTCACACGCGATTTATCCCCTTGAGTATAATATCTTTGAGGATACAAGGTCCCCGGGTGAGGTGAAGCGTAACTCAACCAAGACAGGTTGCATCGAGATGTTATGGTAAACATACAGCGAAAGATCTCGCACCTAGGTGTGAGATCGGGTTTGAAGTTTGCCTGCGTAAACAGACGGGAGGACGGGGTTTATGTTTCTGTCTCAAATTCCTTACGTGCAGGCGCATAACCCCTTCGAACCTTAATGCACCGTAACGTTTAACGACTTCGTCAAAGAGACTTCCATGACGCTGTTTGCACATCGTCTTTTAGAGGACCACGGTACCAAAAGTTTGGCAAGGCGATTATCGGCACACGTATAAGCGGTCGGGTTGACGGGAACGTTAAGATTCTCCTGGGTGTGCCTATTCGCATTCGCACATGTGTCGCCAACTCAGCACCGATCCACGCTACTTGAATAAGCAACGATGAAAAACGTCGGAACATGCAAAACGTTACGTTCGATCTGTGATCATAAAATGCTTTTCACGTCTAGACAATCTCTCTGTACACGTATTCTGAAATTTACTTTTGAGAAGACCGTAAATGGCGAAAGACACAATAGAGATACAATAATCAAATTAATATTAAAGAACGTCTCTTAAACAAAACATATTACACCTCCGCAAGAAAAGTGACACAAGTAAAAAATACAAAATTATTCTGGAAAGAGGAAAGAAAAAATATTAAAACTAAGTTTTACGATATTAGTACTTTAAAACTGGCAGTTGAACTCATAAGTTATACTCTGCAATTTAAATTATTTTTAATTATTATATTTTTATAGGTCGTTACTATTTCTATTCAATATGTCGTTAATTTAATTAAAATATGACGTTAAATAATTCAGCTCAAGAAAATATATTAAATTTTACTCCCTTTAGTTTATTATTTATTAAGCATATACATTTATATGGATGTTATTAATTATAAAACTGAGCAATTCAGTTATAGAAATGGATTGATTTACATTCCCTAGTGGGAATTTATACAGAAAAACGGTATTGAATCCTGGCGAGGTACCGAATCCGTACCGAAAAATGAGTTTCATATTTTAGTACTGGACCAGTACCATATAAAACTAATGATACTATACTAGCCCAATTTATGAATCAGTATTGAATAGTAATACTGATCCAGTACACTGCCAGTAGATTTTCGATATCGTGTATGTACTGAAGTTGCCAAAACCAGTGTGTCG
>NW_017298310.1:661861-662619 GCF_001594075.2 Trachymyrmex cornetzi
TCGTCACTGCTGCTTTCTCCGTCTGGAATTAAAGCTGAAGTTGTAACCTTTTTTGAATTGGCTATACGGCTTTTGCGGTATAGAGAATTGGTACAGACTTTTTATACAACATTAGTACTGTTATAATATTAAAAATTGATATTAATATTTGGTACTGTTGCATTATTATGAATCAGTAACGATTTTTGTTACAGTATTATTTCTGTTACGGTACTAAAAATCAATATCGATACTAGGTACAATATATGAACTAATTCTGGGTACTGTTACAATATTGTAATCCCGTACTGTAATAGTACTCTATAATAGTACTATAATAGTACTGTATTCCAAACCTTGGCTCATTGCTATTATCACTGGTATTCAGTATTGCGTCGGTACTAAATACTGAAAAATAGTACTGGATCAGTACCTCGCCGGTATTCAATTTCCACTTGGGTTTTGACATATATGGAAGCAAGCATGAAAATTAATAACAGCAAAATGTTATTTAACTTAAAGGTTATCATTAATTTTTTTATATCCAACAGTGTATTAATATAATAGTTGATTATAAGTTTACTAGAGCTAATCACAAATTTGTATTGTAAAAAGAATTGATACTGCATAGCAGGGCCGGAGACTTTGTATTTGAGTGGGTGTTGAGCTCTTGGAATTTTGAACCTAACCTAACCCTAACCTAAACTAACCTAAAATACACGTGAAATTGCCGCGTCAAGGGCTTTCTGCCATATTGGATTTGAGTCTAGCTAGTTAAG